>NC_056745.1:466904272-467089272 GCF_019279795.1 Protopterus annectens | reverse complement strand
CCGTAACTACCGCACCACAGTGAAGGACATAGCATGTTTTCCTGCTGTCCTCCACTGTGGTGTGATCCGTTCGTAGAAGCTGAGTTCGCAAAAGTGCAATTTCGAATAAGTGCACTTTCACGTAACTGAGCAGTCTGCTGCTCTTTTTCAAAAATGTGGTATTCGATGAAAAGCAGTAGACCCATATATATATATATATATATATATATATATATATATATATATATATATATATATATATAGGTATGTACATAAGGTCCCAAAAAAGCTGATTTGGGAAATCCTGTGATAGTTTGAAAGCCTGGAAAGACTGGAAGGGATAGAATTAGTGTAGGTTATGTACAACTATCCAATGACAAAAATATGAACAATGTTAAGACTCACAAAGGGGTTTTAGTAGGAATTAGAGTTCATCAGGGTTCAGCCCACACCTTTTCATACTGGTGGTAGCTGGACTACATGAACAAGCAAATCACAGAAGAAAGATCAACAATGCTGTTGTATGTAGATGATGTGGTACTACAAGCAGACTATAAACATGACTTCAGCAAAGTATTGTGGTATGAAATGCAAAGCTGAAGGCACATGTGAGAAACTGAGTACAAACAAGGCAGTGGCAGCAAACGGAGGAAATTAAAACCTTAAAACTGAGATAGGAAGGAAAACGGTTGAATAAGGTAACAACTTCAAGTATCTGGGTAGCATAGTTGAGGAGAAGGGAAGTCTGAATGACATGGTCAAAGCTAGAATCAGAGGGGTAGAAACCATATGGCATAAAGTGTCAGGTATATTGTGCAATAAAGGAATCTCAAACAAGTTGAAAAGTAAAGTGTACAAAACAGTGATACAATAGTTGCTTCTGTGTGGCACAGAAACATAGGCAGTGAAGGCACAGCAGATGAGGATGTTTGAAGTGATGGAGATGGTGTCTGCGATAGAAAGTAGGATGTACACTGTGGGACAGATGAAGAAATAAGGACATCAGTTCAGAACCAAAGAAGTGTTAATTACAAAGAAGGTCAAAGAGAACAGATTGTGTATGAACTCTGATCACATGTAAAAATGAGAAAAAATAAATTTTCATTTATTTGCACTTGTTAATTGGGGTAGAGCACTGATTTCAGTGGACAGTTTTCAGATTCAGCTTAGTGGTCACAGAGTTAGGCAAGGGAGACTGCCAGAATCAAACCCAGGATGACAGGAAGCCACTCATTAACAGCACCTAAATCCTCTGCGTTAACTGCCAGACACTACTGATGAACAGTGTGTGTGTGTGTGTGTGTGTGTGTGTGTGTGTGTGTGTGTGTGTGTGTGTGTGTGTGTGTGTGTGTGTGTGTGTGTGTGTGTGTGTCCATGCACGCATATATGCATGTGACCTGGGTTAAGGCATTAAATGGTCCATGGACTGTCCTCCTTAATCAGTTAATAAATGAAAAATTAAGTAAAAGAGAGAAACTGTATGAAAACAGTTGATGCAAATTCCATTTCTTTTTCTTCCAGTACAGATTCAGCATCTTAGATACTAATTTTTTTTTTCATTTTACTTGGTTTGTCTTACAATGAGTTGGCTTGCCCCAGGATGTTCATTGCTTTTAGAAAGCACCAAAAGTTGCTACCGGGAGGTGGGTGAGGAGGGTGTAAGATCTGGTTCCTCCTTGCTTGGTGATATATCATTGCCACGTTGTCTGAGTGGATGGCTATCACATCTTGGGGAAGGAAATGTTGAAGTACCCACAATGCTATGGGAACTGTCCACATTTCCACTATGTTGGTTTGCAAGTTTACTGGTTTGATGTATGCTGAAATGTCTGTGCCAAACAGTACCCCTACATCCCATTGAGAAATCTCTGTCTTAACTGTGGTTGTCAGTATGGCAGAATGAAAAAGGGCAACATGTTAGCAAGTCTGATGGTTGAACCCGCCAAAGGAGACATTTCTTGAAAGAGCTGAACAGTGATGTAGTGCAGTGCACTGGATCCCATATCTGTGACCACTGAACTTTGACAGTCCACTGAAGTACTCTCATATAAAATCTAATCGGGATAAGATTTACATCAATACTGCTGTCAGCTCTAATGTTTTTAGAACTAAGGATGCTACAATTCTGGAATTATTATTTAGAGTTCTGACATTGTCTTGAATAGCTTATATGATAGATGTAAGAAGGGTTGCCATTATGGTGGCAGTGTCCAGGTGGTGTCCTATAAACATTAACTGTTGTACTGGTTCTAAGTTCAGTTTCTATAGGTTTACAGATATTCACAAGGACAGGAATTGTTGTATCAAATGGGCTCTTGCTTTTTTTTCTAGAAATTCCTTTTAGATTGCAGTTATGTGTCAGTCATCCAGTTAAGGAAAGTTTTTTATCCCTAGATGTTGAAGGTGCCATGCACTTTGAGAAGACTTGAGAGGGGGCCACAGGGTAAAGCTGTGAATTGATAATAACTCACTCCCATTCAGATGTATAGAAACCTCCTTCATGACTTGGCCATCTTTAAGTGTACATAGGCATCCTGAAGATCCAAACCAAACAGCACATCCACTCTCCCTCCTGCAGATAAATAAGGACTGACTGCACCATGGCAATCCAAACACTGCTTTTCCTTATAAAATTATTTAACTGACTAAGATCCAATATGAGCCTGAGGTCCTTGGTCTTTTTGGTACCAAGAAAAATCTTGAGTAAAACCTGGATCCTTTCTGGTCTTGTATGACCTCATAGATTGCTTTTTATTTTTTTTCAGAAGGTCTGCTATCTCTTGTAATGTCACCTTTGGGTTGGAACATCTGGAAGTGAGGATGGAATGGTTGAAGTCTGTGAAAAGCTGATTCAGTAGCCTCTAAATATGATTCCTGATCCTAATAACTGAGTTAAGGACAGCCATTTTTGTGGGTACAGGGGCATTTGACCCCCGAATGCCTCCAGAGGTGGGTAACTGGGCAACTCTTCAGGAGTTCCACCGCCTGTTCCTGGGAGAAGAACCATGGAATCCATGGTCCTATGGGACACATCTGCCTCTGGGATGGAAGCCACTAGAAATCCCACAGCATCCCCAAAGGGTTTGTTTTCTTGCTGGTTGCACTGGGTCTGTTGGGATTTCTGAAACCCTAAATTCTATGCTCCCTTTTTGCTACTAGTGGAAGAACTTTGTGGGGTTGAGAAACTAATTTCAATAGTTGTGAATGTCTTGCCTTCCTGCTCACTCTCCATCAATTCTGCTTTGACTTTTGGTCCAAAACGGGTGGGCCCATCGAAGACAGCATTGGCAAAGGTTACCTTAATGTGATCTATAAAAGCAGGCAATTTGAATCCAACCTGTTTTCTCATTACTATGCTTGACAAAGCTGTTTTTGCTGTTCCATCCATGGCATTATGAAGCAGTTGCATGGATAGTGTGGTTACTTTTCATAATCGACACATGGGACTCCAGTTGCCAACTTCATGAAAGACTCGAGATTCTTGTCGGCAAGCTTCCTCTGGAACCTAATCATACAGATCAATGTATTCAAAGAGCATACTGCAAAAGTCTTTGATGCTTAGAATGCTTCACTAAATGGTCCATCATTCTGAATTCCCTATCCAGTGGATGAATAGCCTGAATATCCCAGGAGGATCCTATTGCTGTGGCAGCTGAGACCACAATGGAATCCACAAGTGGTCCCTTGCTCCAACTGGGCTTGACATTGGGAGTCCGTAGCACTCTGTCCAGCTTTAATGGAAGACATTTCACAATTTTGAGTTCCCTCCACTCATGTTAGCAAATGAGATCCACCAAATTCGTGGGGGAGGGGGACTACCCAAGTTGCTGGTGGATCAAACCAGAATGCCTCCAGCAGGATATCTTTCTCAGGACAGGTGGGTGTCAGTGGGCCAAGAACCACTCTTCTAGATCATTTCAAGGAATTCCCCAAGGTCTTCTGCAGGAGACTGAGGGAAGCCTCTCCCTCATCATGATTATTGTCAGATGTGGGGGATTCAGAAGAACAGTCCATGTGCTTCCTCTTGTATGCCCTCTTTCTGGGGAATCATCCTAGTGGTCATAAGAGGAATGATCCTTGGATCTTCTGATTGCCACACAGTGTTCCAGTCCTTGTTTATGTTGGAAAGAATGGTGATGACTGAAGGCAGCAGACTGGTCACTCTGTGCAGGTAGGGCTAATGAGAAGGGCATCCCTTCTGACTCTAAATGAAGGGAAGTTCTTCCTGGCACCATACTTTACCTGTCAGCACCAAGACTATCGGGAGTAAGATTCCTAAAGCTGGAGGTCTCACTGACACTGATGCTGGCAGCGATCCCTTGACCATGACAGCACTCACTGCAAGCCTGGGGCTGATCTGCACTAAATTATTCAATATTGACAGAGTCAACACTAAGAATGAAACCCATGGGGACTGGGGTCAACTGCGGCATGAAGACATGCCAGCAATGAAGACCTTAGGCGTACTGGGAATTGGTGCCAAAGGAGTCATCCCTGATGCTACAGGTACTGAGGGGGTTAACACTGTGAAGAAGGTCATTGTCATCACTGAGGAGAAAAGCAACTTTTCCTACCAACCTGCCTGTGCCAAGACAGGGTCCAGGGTAGAAATCTAGACCTGGATATGGACATAACACCAACTTCCAGTTGGTTCTTCAAAAAGGCCATCATCATATTCACCCAAGTTGGTGGTACATACCAGTAGAATATGAATTGACCTGTAGGAACATGACATAGCTGAAACTGGTCTGGAATGTACACATTTTGATAGCTCATGCTCAGAGGAGAAGCTACCTATTCATTTTTATTTTATTTATTTATTTATTTATTCTTGCCTGGATAGTCCCACTAGGCTTGTGGTCTCCTTTCAAGGGGACATTCAAGGTGGTATTTCTAGGGGAAATTTGGTGAGAGCATTGTGGAACTTCCTCTATTTTCAGTAGGTGCTGTGAAGTCCTTTTCATCCACCTGAGTCACCACCATCACAAGCAGATGAGACCTCAGTTTAACATCTCATTCAAGGAACAACACACTTGGGATTACAGTACACCCCTAATGATGCGCTGCAGTGTCAGCAAGCTAATCACCTGGAGTGGAACAGAACCCGCAGCCTTCTTATTTATCAGTACCAAAGGTGAGTGTTCTACCAGTTGCACCACTGACACTGCTCCATGGACATTAGTCAGACAAGATTAAGAGTCCATGTGTAGTAGAAGTTGTAGAAGGAACCATAGGAGGCAGAGAAGAGATATGAGAAGTCCTTGGTTGAATAAGGTGGGAAACTTCTAATCGCAGTGTCTTGAATAGTGATAGGAAGGCTCTCCATTCTATAGGCTTTTGCATTTCTTCTTCGTTTTGAGAAAATAATCTTACTTTGCAGATTTGTCCTTAACTAAACCCTTGAGAAATACTTTGTTGTGCTTGTCTAAAAGTGCCCTTTGTCAAAAGTTTTACAAATATGCAGTCAGGCCCTATATATTCTGACCTTAGGTATACACACACAGATGATGTGGATTCTTGAGTCGAATTTTCTGACCACACTTCTAGCATTTTGTAAAGCCAAAGGCTTTTTCTTAATGCAAAATTAAAAGTCAAGCAATAACATTACTGCATAATTGTGTACATATCAACAAAAAGCCCAACAATCCTAACAATGACAAAACAATATTGATACCTTAATGACTGAAAGAACTTAAGGCCAGAAGAAACCTAAAATGTATGAAAACAATACACTACCAATCTGTATATAATAAAAACTCATCTATAGCAAACAGCAATATGTGCGATTTTTTAAAGATTTTTAAATGTACTAATGAAGGCAGTGACACTACTAAATGGGAAAAGAATTCTTAATTAGGCAGGAAGAAGAGACTGTAAAGGTGGGGAGGCAAAAATACAATTTTTTAATTATAGCTGTTGAATCAGAAACTAGTATGATGGAAAGAAGTGTCCTAGCTGACAAAAACTGAGTTTAACGCTAAAAACTGATGACGTTGCTCAACTAGGAGAACTCTAGCTACTGCTTGAAGAAAGCAGCAATGAGATGCAAATGGAATAAGTTGAAAATCATGGCAAGAGAGGAGCAGCTCAAGCTTTTAGGAAATTTAAATTTTGCCAAAGAAATGGCACCTACAGTGGCCAGTCTAACATATCCTTTATGTGGACTGGATCAGCTTGGATACAGGGTTCAATAAAAGTTAAAGGGCAAGACGTCAGTATAGTCAAATCTTCATACATAAGAATCATAACGTGTAGGCTGTTCAATGTATTTACATTAAGTGCAAGGAACAAGTTTGCTGAACATTGTTTATGGAGCAGTAACACTGTTTAGGGAAAAGACCAAAATACATATGCTGTAGGAAAAACAAATTGAGTATGCAACTCTCAACAGAATAATGCCAAAACATCATGTGGATTTACTCCAAAGATTTAAGAAAGATGCAGATATGAGTTCTAAAGCACAAATGAATGAAAACTTAGATTCGCTTGTGGTAGCACTGTTCCTGGGAAAGAAATTCAGTATTATGCAAGTTATAGGGGGATGCATGATGTATAGAGAAGTAAAGGAATTAACCTCAGGTTTGATCAATAATAAATGTATTTGCTTTATACAGTAGTCCAGGTTTTTGCTGTGTCCTGAGACTGGCCAATTTCATGTGAAAATCACAGTCTGCCTCTGGTTTATGATACAAAGACATTTGACACATGATACTACTTTTAAGACATACTCAACTTCACACAAAACACTGTAACACTTTTATTGAATTATCACTTGTCAAAGGTAAAAATACATCTATAAAAAGTTATTAATATGCTCCTAGTTATCAGCATTATACTTCACATATGTTTTTATAACTAACATCAATCCAATATTACATAAATTGCTGTCTTCCTGCCTTCCATTAAATATCATTCTTCCTCAGAAACATTATTCTGTATGTACTGCTCCCACAATTTCCATTTTTTTCTATGTAATTTGCTCCAACCATTTCCTAAAGAACCCAACTCCAATTTATTTATCTCTGTTACAATATTCAGTACTTCAAATACAGTTGGTTTAGACTCTGATTTCCATTTTCTGCAAACTGCTTTTTTGGTAGCCACCAGAATTAAATTTAGCAATGCTTTAATATATATAGGCAATTCAGATCGTCTAGCACAGCTCAAAAAATAATTTCCTCTGTTACATCCATTTGCTCACCCAATATTTCTGACAGAATACTCTGTAGGAAATTTTTGAAAGCTGCCAATGCATTACACTCCCAAAACATATGTTCTCAGTTATCACTTTCTTCCCCATCACACCTCCAACATTGCCATCTACCTAAGGACAAATTCTTTGAAGTTTGCTTAAGGAATAAAAATAACTATGCAAACACTTTCAAGCAAAAATCCTACATCTTTTAGACTTTGTTGAATGCCGGGACCCATACATATATTATTCCATTGTTTCCTTGTGAATTTCTTATCCAATCTCTCTTTCCAATCTTTTCTAACCTTCCCTGATTGATTTCTATAGTTACTGTGCAATATTTTATAATGGCCTACTAATTATCCATTTTTAACAACAGCTTCTATTTTTAGAGTCAACTGCAAACTCTAACAGAGCAGATCTTTGGTTAAGATTCTCATATCTCTTTCTCTTTGCCTATAGTCTGATATCAATCACTGAAAGGGAAGGCAGTTTCTAGTCTGCACACAAAATGTCTTGTTGGCCTCTTACCATTCTATTCTGTCTAGTCATTTCCTCCTAATACCTTCATTCCTTTCCCAGTTTTCTCTGATAAATTCCAGTCCCCTCTTATCTATTTTCTGTATCCCTAATTACAATCATCCCTATCAGCAAAATATCCTTTCTCCATTCTCATCGTATCTTAGTTCTCAGGATACTTTCTACTACTTTATGGATATAATATTCTGTATGGCTGCTGTTATTCTCCTTAAGGATCTGCATCCAAAATCCTGCTCTCTTCCCACATATCCTTAGCTGCCAAAACAGAATCCTTTTTAACCCCTACTCCTAAATACTTTATTGTATCATGTCCTCATAAATGTGGGTATTCCTGGACCAATTCATGTGTCGGTACATAGTTTACAACTAAAAACCTTTGTTTTATCTTCTTTAATTTTATTTCCTGAAAAAAAAAACAGAAATTGTCACATGATGTTCAATAACACTGAGATATCCTTTTCTGGTTTTATCAGGTAAAAAACATCATCATCTGCAAATAAATGTAACTTTTCTTGATTCTTGAGTCCCTTATTTTCTTTGCCAGTGGTTCTAAATATAATGCAAAAAAACAAAGGTGAAAAAGGACACCACTGCCTTGTTCCTCTGTTCAGATACAACTTGGCAGAAATTAATTCTCCTACTTTAATTTTTGCCTCTGATCCCTCATATAGCTTCCTAGCTAACCTTATTATTGTATCTGGGAATGCAACTGGTTCCACTGCCCTATTAATAAAATCCCAGCTTCCTCTGATGAACATTTTCTCTGCATAGAGACCCACCAACTTAAGCGGTATCTTCTTATATTCTGCTTCCCTCTGGAACATCATTGTTCTACTAATGTTGTCAGACGTTTGTCTCCCCTTCAAAAAACTGCATTCCTCCATATCTTTCAATTTTGGCAATATTTATGCCATTCTTTTAGTTATTAAAAACACACTTCATAACCCCATGGTTTAAAATTGAATTGGGCCTATAAGAAGATCAGTCTGATGGCTGCTTTCTGTCTTTAGATATTACAGCACCTCAAGTTTCTTCAAGGATGCTGGTGCTTCCAATCCTTTTAAAATTATGTCAAACAAAACCTTCCAGAGCTCAATCACTTTCTTCCCTCCTACCTTCCAAACTTCAACAGGAAACCATCTATTCCTGGAGACTTTCCTGCAGATTGATCACACATCACTGTTTTTATCTCATCTCCTCCTCTCTGAACTGGTAATTGTTGAGCCTCATCTACCTCTAATTTTAATATGGAACTCCTTTAAGAGTCTCTATTTTGCTGTGTTAGAGCATTTACCTTTGGATCTTACGGAGGACTGTTTTAAGAAGCAGCTACTTAAAAAACGAAAAAAATTGGGGCAGCTTAAGATGCAGACTGATATGTTTCCTGGCCCAAATGATACCATTTGTATAAAATTTTTTTTATATTTTTTTTTAATATCATGTTATTTTGTATTGAGTTACACTTATGTGCTGTGAAATCAGTGCTTTTTTACCTTTTAGGTCTACTTGTTGTTTGTCTTTCAGCTTTTCCCAGTTAGGGGTCACCACAGTGGAACTCCAGTCTGCTAATGATTGGCAGTTGTTTTTTTTTTTTGTTTTGTTTTTTTTTATGGTGTCGAGTTGCCAGCCTGACACCCAACCTTCAACGAGGGTATGCCCATTCAACGCATGTCTTAATTCAATTATTGTTTGATGTTTCTGACTGGTCAGTTTTAATTATGAAGTTGTCTCCTAGGCAGTTGTTCATTTTTCTGCTGAAGTCCCTTGTGGATGACAGAGCTCAAAAATATACTTTCTTTAAAAAGATTCTGTTTTTCTGTGGTGCATAGGTTATCTGCAGATGTTTTCATTGTTTAGTATCTCTAATCTTGGCATACTTAACTTTTCCATAAATATTTCTATTTGTGCTCTTTCCTGATTTCCAAAATTTCTCTGGTTTATTCAAATTTTCATAAAATTTCCAAAATATCTCTAATATCTCTAGAGGGCCTCTGTTTTTTTTTCTTGTCCCTAAGTTTAGCAACATCCCCTTCTACTTTCTGAGGCCTAAGTCATTGTGCTAAACATTTTTGTGCTCTGGAGTTATTATAAAAAAAGCAGTTGCTTAAAAGCAATCTTTCCAATCTCATGCATATTATCCAGATACTCCTTTATTTTCTGTTTAGCACTCTGCAGTTGCACCTCTTCTTATTCTGTGGGATTGTCCTTATTCTGTAATATTTTAACCTTTGTCAGCCTCTTTAAAAATTCCTGTTACTTCTTAACCATATCTCTTTTTCTTTTATATCTACCCTATTTTTATACTCCTCTTTCATTTTTATCCCACTCACTAGCTATAACTTCTAAATATTTTTTTATCTTTCTTAATAATTCTAGGAATAATTTCAACTACCCATTCCTTAATTTCCTTTCTTTTTAACAGACAAGTGGGAAGCACCAGTGTCTCATTTTTACTTTTACCCTGTATTTTTATCTTAGTTACTACTGGTGCATGATATGAACTAGTTACTCATTGTGTGTCAAAGTTTTCAATTAAATGTACATGCTCCTGTGAAATATAATTTCTGTCTAGTCTAGCCCAGTAGGAACAATATGGCAAATTTTCCTACTACTGAATTCACAACTCCCATACCAAATATTTTCATAAATGTCCTCAAAAATCTATTCTCTTTTGTTATATTCCCCTGCTAGGTCTATCAGATACATCTTCACAGTGGCAAATCAAATTTCAGTTAACAATTGTAAGTAATATTCCCTGCTGAAAGCTGATTCTTTCTTCCAAATGTTCTTAAGCTTCATAATAGTAGTTTTAGGTGGAATATAAATACATGTTTGGCATAATCCTCCTCCCTTGCCAGTAGTCTCTTTCAACTGCAAATATAGATTACTGTCTTTGGTTACCTCTCCTATCACTATTAGAGCTCCTATAGCAATTAGTGTAAGTTCTTCCCTTTTCCTTTCTCCCTGGTATGCTGCTGAATATCCCTCCTGAAATCCTTTCTTTAACAAATCCACATGCTCACGTCTTTCCAAATGAGTCTCCTGTAGCATTGCTATTTGCATTCTAGATTTCTTAAT
This sequence comes from Protopterus annectens, assembly GCF_019279795.1. NCBI lineage: Eukaryota > Metazoa > Chordata > Ceratodontiformes > Protopteridae > Protopterus > Protopterus annectens. Next base: position 467,078,483 of record NC_056745.1, on the reverse strand, counting down.
ATAATTCAGTAAGTTTTCCTTTTTTGTTAATACCTATCCAGCCATTCACATTCCAAAATAATATGGATAGTGTAGCCATTATGATAAGAAGTTAGCATTCCCACCTATTACATATGATAGGTTTTTTAAATGTTTACTTCCAGCTTTTGTGTTACATGCACCAATTCATGTGTGACATGTTGATTTTTACATAGTTGCTTCTTGCCATCTCCATTTGAGCCTATGTCACATTTCACAAGACTTTTTATTTTAATGAAAACCTACAAACAAAACATCAGACACACCACCTGAACACCCCCATAACCTGTTAACTCAATATTGACACATAAAACTATGTACATCTTCAAAAAGTGAAGTTTAACCCTCCTGACAGAAAAAAAAACTGCCCCAAATTGACAGCTGCACACACAGGCATTACCTAACTTAAAATTAAGATTATCCATGCCAAGACACACTTTACAGCCTGTACGCCTAGTTAAAGTAATTGCTTTCTATTCTTGTCTTATCTGTACTCCCCTCACATATGTGAAAAAACCTTATGCTTTCAGAAAACATTAACTTTTAGCCTTAAAAAGGGCTCTGGCATTTACCTACCTACCCTTGTAATAATCCTGTCTCCATGGAAGCATAAAAAACAAATGTACAATTCCCCTCAGCTGCCGACTCCTCAACTCACACCGAACATTTATTTGCTAAAAGAAAACTTTTCAGTACATTCAATGGTCTCTTATTTACTTGCTTATACAAAGAACTTGTTATTAGATTAAGCCAAGGACCTTAATCCAGACATTCACCTATGCAAAAGTAAGAGACAACATATCAGGTCTACATATATTATAGTCTGTGTGCTTTTGCACTCCATCCTTCACCTCATCAACCCAGGATTACAACATATTAAATTTAAACATGCTTTTGTCTAACATTTCTTCTTTTTCTACACTGCAATGCCTACATTTCTTAAATCTAAAATGAAGAAAAAAGGCATTTGTTTACTTTAGTATCTTTATCACATACAACAATAACTGAAAAACGTTTTACTATATAACAAGCAGTTCATATCATAAAATGTTTCATACAAATGCTGTTAAGAACAAAAATTGTTTTACTTACACTTACATTTTTCCCTTCAGTATTAGTGTCCGTCTAAACATTAATGACATCAAATGTGATATACGCTTTTCAGTCCCCACAAGTATAGCTAAGTCAGCAAAAGTCCAATCTTTCACCTTTTTCTTGTAAAACTGTATTTCACTAATGTTACTAAAACTTTATAATTTCACATTTATACATGAATTTCAATGTTGCTGGTCTTCCTTTTTCATCTCCCAACCTCAGACTCCAGTTCAAGTCCAAGGTACTCCAGATTCTTCTAGTCAGCTCCTGTGCTTTTTACTGATTCTCAAGCATTTTTCCTTTGTAACACTGGAAACAGTTTCACTGACAAAGTCTCTTTATGAGATTTATTATTAGAAAAATGAAAAACAGAGTCCTGTTCTGTTTGTTGGCTCAATTTTTGTAGGACAAACTTTTGTTTTCCTCCTTAGTCTGTTCTGCATCAAATAATAACTTTGATCTTCCAAAAAAAAATTCTGAAGCTGGATAGAGCCGCTTACATCTCACACCTGCTTCTCAACATTCCTTGATTGCTGGGATAAAGTTGCTTCACTTCTGCCTGCTTTACAGTGAATAAATAGAAGTTATGTACCTACCATAACGTTCCATGTTAGTTGTCTTCTTCTCGCCTTCTTTCTTGCTGGATGGGTTTGGAGCCGATCCTCGGCTCCGACTCGGCCACTCTAAAAGCTCGAGAGTTGGTTCCACCGGCTCGAGGCTCCCCTTATATCCCACAATGCTAGGCGGTAATACCTCAGATCTCGTTTGTAAGCTAGGCCCAGCTAGGAAAAAATCCAGAAACACTGGAAAGGGGAAACCCACCTCTATAACATGACAGAAAGAAGGTGACCTACAACCTGATGAGGGAATACATACATAATACAGTATATACATATATACAAATAGAGGTGGTTGGAAAAAAAGGTCACAATCAAACTCCTCTAGGTCTGTCCAGGCTAGGGGGAAGGAGGGTGGGACGCAAGAAAGAAGGCGAGAAGAAGACAACTAACATGGAACGTTATGGTAGGTACATAACTTCTATATGTTAAGTTGTCTATCTCGCCTTCATTCTTGCTGGATGGGACCGCGTCCCTAGCACCTTGTCCCGGGTGGCCTATCGGAACAGACTCTTGAGTACAGTGGAACCAAAGTTAGCTCTGTGTCTAGAAGCTAAGTCCAACTTATAATGAGAAATGAAAGTGTGAGGAGTAGCCCATGTAGCTGCCGCACAAATTGTATCAATAGGCAGCCTGTCTTGGAAAGCTATAGAAGTAGCCAAAGCTCTAGTTGAATGAGCCTTAGGTTTGTTTGGTAGCTTTTGATGCCTAATCTCATACACAAAGGAAATCAAGGATGTAAGCCATCTGGAGAGTGATACTTTCGAAACTGGAAGGCCCTTTCTGCCTTCTGCATAAGAAACAAACAGTTGGTCAGCCTTTCTGATCTGTTTGGCCCTGTCTAAATAATACCTTAATTGTCGATGAACATCTAACCAATGTAGTTTTTGTTCAGACCTGTTAGAATAGTTAGGAAAAAACACAGGAAGGTCAATGTTTTGATTTAGGTTTGCCGGAGAGGCTACTTTGGGTAAGAAGGATGGGTTGGTCCATAAGGATACCCTATCCTTATGAAACAAAAGGTAAGGGGATCGACTGCAGAGTGCATGAAGTTCAGAGACTCTTCTAGCCGAATTAATGGCTACTAAAAAGAGTGTTTTCCAGGATAGCAATTTCATTGAACACAAAGCTGCAGGTTCAAAAGGGGGAAGGATCAAAGATGTGAGAACTAAGTTAAGGTCCCAAGAAGGAGGAGGATTTCTAATAGGAGGCTTGAGAAGAAAAACTCCCTTCAAAAAGGCTTTGCAAAGCTTGTGAGACATGATGGCAGAGTCTGAGATTCCAACATGAAAGTTAGATATAGCTGCCAATTGAACCTTAAGAGTAGAAGGAGACGAACCTGCGTGGAATAGTTCGGCTAAGAACTCAAGGACCGATTGAATGGAAGCAGTGAAAGGATCTATGTCCCTTCCTTGTGCCCAAAAGGAGAAACGTTTCCACTTACTAAGATAAATCTTCCGAGTGGAGGATTTGTGGGAAGCTATTAAAATATCTCGAACTGAGTGAGATATTAGAGGAAGCCTGGCTAGGGTTGGAATTGGAGGAACCAACCAGTGAGGTTCAGAGAGGGGAGGGAGCGATGTAACTGACCCGACTGATGGGTCAAAAGATCTGGAACTAGGTCCAGATGCCAGGGTTGCTCCAACAGAAAACGGTGCAGAAAAGGGAACCAAACCTGTCGAGGCCAATAAGGGGCAATGAGGATCAAGGAAGCTTTCTGAGCGATGGCTTTCTGTATCACTTGAGAAATTAGTGGGAAGGGAGGAAATGCATACAGAAGTCCCCGGGGCCAATCTTGGACTACAGCGTCTCTGCTGGGATGGCCTGGTAGAGGAAAGAGGGTGAAATAATCTTTGCACTTGCTGTTTTGGGGAGTAGCAAAAAGGTCGCAGCAAGGCTGGCCCCACTTCAGAAAAACTTTTTCCAACACTGAATTTTTCAGAGACCACTCGTGAGGCATGAGAATAGCTCTGCTCGATTTGTCCGCAATGACATTGGACTTCCCGGGGATGTGCGTTGCTATCAGAAACCGCTGAGAAGAAATCGCCCATTGCCACAGTCTGAGTGCCTCTCGACATAGGGGGTAGGATCTGGTTCCGCCTTGTTTGTTGATATACCACACTACAGACATGTTGTCCATCTGAATTGCTATCGTTCCCATAGGAAGAGAGTCTTGAAGGGCCTGCAATGCTAAAAGCACTGCTCTCATCTCTAGAACATTTATATGCAAGTGGCGTTCGTAAGGTTGCCATATGCCCTGGACTGTCCTGCCCTGATAATGCCCCCCCCACCCGATCAGGGAGGCGTCCGTTGTCAGAGTAGCAACCGGAGGGGGAGGGACAAATGGTCTTCCTAAGAAGAGCTGGGGGGATGAAATCCACCAAAGAAGGTGATTCCTGCATGCTTGCGTTATCACAATGGTGTGGGACATCGGCAGTTGTTGGTATGACCATTGCGTGAAGAGCATCCATTGTAAGATTCTCATGTGAAATCTGGCTAATAGAAGTAGAGGGATAGCAGCTGCCATTATCCCCAGTACTTTCAGGACCAATCTGACTTTGATTCTGTTGCTGTGGAAAAGAAGAGAGACTAGTTTGTGTATGTCTGCTATCCTTTGGTCTGTGAGTCTCGCTGACATGCTGACTGTGTCTAGATTTGCGCCTATGAAGGTAATAGCAGGACAAGGTGACAAAACAGACTTTTCGCAATTTATTGAGATACCTAGCTTTCGAAAAATGCGAAAAGTGTAGTCTCTGGCAAGTAGTAGAAGATGCTTGGTGGGAGCTGTAAGGAGCCAGTCGTCTAAGTATGGAAACACCTGGAATCCTTGACGTCTCAGGTGAGAGGCAACCACTGCCATGCATTTGGTAAACACCCGGGGGGCTGTGGTGAGTCCAAAGGGCAGGGCTCTGAATTGAAAGTGACTGGTTCCCAGCCTGAAGCGGAGAAATCTCCTGGAGCGTCTGTTCATTTTTATATGATAGTACGCATCCTGGAGGTCTATAGAGCACATCCAGTTTTCCTTCCCCAATAGGGGTAGGATGGATTGCAACGTGACCATCTGAAATCTTGTTTTCTTGACAGACTTGTTCAAGATGCTGAGATCCAAAATGGGCCTCCAGTCCCCTGTTTTCTTTGGAACCAGAAAGAATTTGGAGTAGATTCCGGATCCTAGCTGGTCTGCTGGAACTGGCTGAATGGCTCTTTTTGCAAGCAACTTTGATATTTCTAACGCTGCTTGCTCCCTTTGAGTGGGTGGAACATCTGGAAGGGACTTTTTTGATTGATTTGGAATGTGAAAGAACGGAATGGAATAGCCTTCGGAAATGATGGACTGTACCCACTTGTCTTGAGTTAGAGATCGCCAGGATTCTGGGTACAGTGATAGTCTTCCCCCGACTGCCTCCGAAGGTGGACAGTCGGGCAACACCTCAGGGATGCTGAAAGGGCTTATCGGAAAAAGTTTCTCGATTGCCCTGGTTCTGCGGACCCCCCCCTGCCCCTAGGGCGGCGTCTACCATTATTGTTCCCCCCACTGCCTCTAGAGGGGAACTGACTCTGTGCGTCAGGCAAAGCCCCTTGAGATTGCTTGCAGAACCACATCTTTCCACTTTTCTGGCCCTTGGGGTAAGGCCTAGAAGGAGTAGAAAAACGGACTCCGATGGCAGAAAGAGTTTTGCCATCCGTCTCGCACCTTGTCAGGGTTTCTTTCACTTGAGGACCAAAAAGGGACGATCCATCAAACGGGGAGTTAGTGAAAGATGTCTTAAAGGGGTCCGCAAAATTGCATAGCCGCATCCAGGCATGCCGGCGTAAGGCCACACCTGTACCTGCGGCTCTGCTCGCTCCATCAGCCGCATATGAAAGAAGGCGCATAGAGGAGTTAGCTATCGAATTGAGGGTAGCCAGCTGAGCGTTCATCTTATCCTGAAAACCCGCAGCTGTTGGATCCTTTAACATCTCACTTGCTTCCTTGATCAAGTCTCTTTGAAGACGAGTGAAATGACAGAGGTAGTTCAGCGAACGCATAGAAAAGGTCGCTGACGAAAACATCCGCTTCCCGTACCTGTCCATAGACCTAGATTCCTTGTTAGGAGGATGGACAGGCACTGAAGGATCAGCTAGTTCCTTCTTGGTGGCAGCAGCTACCACCATAGCATCCACAGAAACTCCTTTAGTCAAAAATTGTTTGTCCGCTGGGGCGGTGATAAACTTTGATGGTCTCCTGGGGGTAGGGTCCACAGAGTCAGGAGCCGTCCAGGCCTTTTTTGCTACCACCTGCATGAGGGGGTCAAAGGGGGGGGACACCCAGGAGGTGGAAGGGCGAGAGCCGAATGCCTCAAGATACACAGATTCATCCTCCGAAGGGTTGAGGGCTGGCCAATTCCCCCTCTGTTTTAAGATCTCCAGGATGTCTGCAAAGGAGACATCTTCAGAGGGGGAATGGGGGGAACCTTCAGAATCCTCTAAATCCGTGTCAGAGGTGACAGACTCAGGTGAGTCTATGTGCTTCCTCTTGCACTTTCTCTTCCTAGGGGGCTCTCCTGCCAATTCAGGAGAGGCCTCGGAAGAGGATGAGATCCCCACTGGGGATTCTTGAGGAGCTGGCTCTCTGCGGTCTGGGATGAGGGAGTGAGTAGAAATTACCTGAGGCACTGAGGAGGGAGGGGCGGATGGAGCCAACTGTGGAGTTGAACCAGGTTCCAACACACTCCGCATGACCTCAAAAGCACCCCTGTCAGGCAGAGCCAGAGGTCTTCGCTCCGAAAAGCTGAAAACCTCCCTCGGCACCAACAGTGATGGCTCCGAGGCCGATGTCAGAGCCGAACTCACCAACGCCGAAGCACCGAGAGGGAGAGCGGGGTCGGACAAGGGTCCGATGCCACTCACCCCCTCGGAGCCGACGAGGGAAGTCCGGCACCGAGATTCTTCCAAAGAAGAAATCGGAGCAGACGACGGCACCGAAGACAATTGTATCGGCTCCGACGCTGCCACAGTCTCGGGTCCGAAATGCCCCGGCTCCGAACTCAAAGGAGTCGGAGGAGGAACATTTTGAGAAATAGGATTAAGCATCGACTGATGAGTCGGGCTCTGAAGCATTTGGGCCAGTGCCTCGGACTTAAGAAGTCGACTCACTACCCTCTGAAGGTCATGGTCCGAAAGTCTCGACGACCTAGAGGAGTGAGATCTATGGCTCCATTCAGACAGCAAGGGAGATGCTGGAGCCGAATGAACGGAGCCAAGAGACGGTGACCTAGACCTTTTCCTAGTTGTCGGTTCCGATAGTCTTATCGGAGCCGACTCAGAGATTTCCAATACCTCGGCTCCGGCCGGAGCCGAGGGAACCGAAGAAATAAGAGTTCGAGTCTCATCGGCTCCAGCCGGAGCTGATGTTGTAGCACACTTCGATGCCTTAGGTGTCGACTCAGAAGCTGGAGCTGACGACCTAGAAGCCTTGGAGGGTTTACCCAAAGAAAGAGTCGGGGGACCCTCAGGTTTCAATAAGCCTCGTAAAATAAGCTTATTTTTTCTTTCCTGCAGGACTCTAGGGCTGAAGCCATGGCATACAGCACAAGAGTCCTGCAGGTGTAAAGGTCCCAGGCAGTACACACAAGAAGTGTGACCGTCTGTCAGAGACATCTTCTGACAGCACGAGTCACACTTCTTAAAGCCTGAGACCTTTGAATCCTTGGACATTTTAAAGAAATAAAGTGTAATCACCACACAAGCACAAATACACTGATTACACTATTCACTAAAATTAAACTAACAAATTTAAACTAATAAATTTAGTTAGTTTTAAAAATCCCTACAAAAACACATACACTCCACTACTAGGAGGGGATGGAAGGGCCCGAAGGCCTAAGGGAAGAACTTATAAGTTCTTGTGGTAAAGAGGGTGGAAAAACAGGAAGGAAAGGATAAAAATCCACTAAACTAAGAGAATTATGAATAAAAAACTAATTTAAAAGGGGTTTAATTAACTTTTAAACTGTTCTAATAGACTAACCTGAAGCCAGTTGAAACAACACACCTCGATCGCTGTAGCGGCAAACGAGATCTGAGGTATTACTGCCTAGCATTGTGGGATATAAGGGGAGCCTCGAGCCGGTGGAACCAACTCTCGAGCTTTTAGAGTGGCCGAGTCGGAGCCGAGGATCGGCTCCAAACCCATCCAGCAAGAATGAAGGCGAGATAGACAACTTAACATTCATTTTTCACAAACACTCTACCATCTCTAATTTTAATAATTTGCCCTTCTGCCACAGTTTTATCAGGATCAACTCTTTCTGCTGGTATGACTCCATCTTTACTAATACAGGTTTTGGCTGCTTTCTCATGGCCAGATTTGCAGCCATTTCAATTAACAAATCCTGATATGGAATACCAGTCCAGTTGCTTATTATTGCTTTCATAAAATTAATACCGTCTGTTCCTTCCAGTTTCTGTGGAACAGCAGAAAAATTTAGGTTTTTCCTGTGGACTATGTCCTCTAACTCTACAATTTTTTTAAACAGCTCTCCTTGAGCAGTATCATACTCAACCAGTCTTTTTTTTTCATTTCAACCTCTACTTTTGATAGTTTTATCAGTTTATGTAACTAGCTGTTTAAAGCTTATTCCATTTTTCCAGCCTTTAGTTATTTGACTTGATGCACTCCTTCAATGTTTCATTTATGTTAATCAGCTCTAAGCACATTTGATTTATTTTTCATCTAGATTACTGGAAGCCACGTCTTACATCAAAGATGGAGCTTGAACTGCTTTTTGCTGAATGGCTGCAGGATTCTCTCCAGTCAGCGTTTTCTCTTCACCTTTTCTAGATGCTTTTTTTCAGGCTCTCCAAGTTTTATCTTTGCTAGCATTTAGACAGCGTATGTACTAGCCAGTAAATGAATTTACTAAAACTGGCAGAGTTAATGGCCCTTATCACTCATTTTCTTTCTCACTCTGGAAGAGCTGAAATTAAGCTACTGATAAGTGTGCAGCCATCCTGAAAGTCAACTTCAGACAATAATTTTAGCTAGTTTTAAATATGGAAGTCATGAAAATGTACAAATTGAAATGTTTATGGAATAATTAAATATGCCAAGGTTAGAAGTAGATGAGGCCCAATTACTAACAGTTAGGATAGGAGGAGATGAGATAAAATGGTAATGTATAACCAATCTGCAGGAAAGTCACCAGGAATAGATGGTATTCCTGTGGAAACCTGTAAGCTAGGATGGAAGAAACTGAGCATATTAAAAGGAGGAGAAGCACCAACATCTTAGAAGAAAGTGGTGGTTGCTGTAATACCTAAAGATGGTAAAGACCCATCAGATCCAGCTTCATATAGGCCCATTTCAATTCTAAAATCATGACTATAAAGTGTTTCTGTCTATAATGGTGAAAAGAATGGTAAAGGTGTTGCTGAAATTGATTGATATGGATCAATGTGGTTTTGTGCAGGACAGGCAAATGTTTGACAACATTAATAGAACAATGATGACCCAGAGGGAAGTAAAATGTAAGAAAATGCCACTGTTGTTGGTGGGTCTTGATGCAGAGAAAGCATATGACAGACTAAGTTGGGATTTTCTGAGTAGTGCAATGGAAGCATTGGCTTTACTTGATAAAATTATAAGGTTGTTTAGGAGGATATATGAGGGATTGGAGGTGTAAAATAAAGTGGGTGGGTTCCTCTCTGGTAAGTTCTGTTTGAGCAGAGGAGCCAGGCAGGCGTGTCCTCTTTCCCCTTTGTTATTTGCATTATATTTAGAGCCATCAGCAAAGAAAATAAGGGACTCAGAAATTCAAGGATATAATTGTTATTCATAGTTCATAGTTTAGTACTAAGCTAACTGCCCTTGTGAGCCATTTTAAGCTTAGCCAGTTATCCTTTGGGAGACTCAAACCCTGCACCTTGTGTTTGTAAGGCAAACACCTTAGCCATTAAGCCACCCTCCCAGTTCAGAAGCTGGCTTTATTTCCATGCAATATTATTTTATACCTGATAAAAGCAGAAAAGGACATTTCAGTTTTGTGGAGCATTCTGAACAAAGTCTTTTCAGGATACAGAATTAATGAAGATAAAACAAAGACAATAGCTGTAAACTATGTACCCACACACAAATCAGTTTAGCAATACCCATATTTATTGGGACATGATAAAATGAAGTCATTAGCAGTATGGATTAAAAAGCATATGTGGGAAGAGACTAAACAAAAGATAATACAAACAATGAGAAATTGGAAGTTTTGTTTTATAGACATAGACAGCAAGATACGAGTAATCAAAATGTTTTTAGTCCCTTAGTTTTATACACATCAGGCATATTTTTATCAACCAGAAGAGAAGTTGTGGATAGAAATTAATACAGAGTTGAAGGATTTTATCTGGGACGGGAAGATAGCAACAGTCAAGTAGGATAAGCTGATCTTTTCAATAGAACATGCTGGTTTGGGATTACATGATTTGAAGGGGTATTGAAGGTTTATTTCACAGCAAAACCAGTTAAGGCTCCTAGGGTCTATATTAGAACACCGAACATTTGAAATGTCGAGTGTTCTAATACTGACCTGTTTTCAGCGAACGCTGAAAATATCGAAGTAACAGGAAACCGAATTTGGTTGTCCGTTTCTGTTGCTTCGGTATTTTCAGTGCTCTAGTGGAAAGTTACGGGTCAGGTTCAGGTAAATGCGCAATTGTGTGGATGTGTGGGTTAGGGCGGGTTAGGGTTAGGGTGCGGGTGACTTTGCGATAGTGACAGACCTTAGGGTTAGGGTTTGGGTTAAGGTAAGTGGATAGTTAGTGGTGTATGTAAGAGTTTAGGTGTAAGTGTGTGGATTGCTGTTTGTTTGGTGTGCTTGTGTTGTGTGTATGTGTTTTGGAACAGCAAATTTTTTCCCTAAAAAAAATTTGCTGTTCCGAATGTTCAATGTTTTTTTTTTTTGATTGCTAGGGTTAGATATTAGAACACTCAACATTTTGAATGTTCAGTGTTCTAATATAGACCTGGCTCCTATACACATCACAAACAGAAAGCTATAATTTAAAGTGGATAGAGATGATGACAAAACAGGAGGGAAACTTGAGAAACAAGGGGAGATGGGGATTTTAGATGCAGATCCTTAAGGAGAATAACAATAACCATACAGAATATTACATTCACAAAGTAGCAGAAAGCCAACACAGGAATGGAGAAAGGAGATTCTTCCAATAGGGATGACTGCAGTTAGGGATACAGACAATAGGCAAGAAGGGGATGGAATTTACTAGAGAAAAATGGCAAAGGAACCAAGGAATTGGGAACAAATAGTTAGACAGGGAAAGGTAATAGAATGGAAAGAGGCCAAGAGGTGACCAACAGTCCCAGTTTTTCCAAGACAGTCCCAGTTTGGAAGTCTCTGTCCCAGAATCCCAAAAATTGTCTTGGGGACACAGAAATGTAGACCACTCAGTCTGAATGGTGACTTGGCTTGCCAAGGTGGCCATTCCCCCTGCTTTCCCATCCTAAGCAGCTCTGGGGACTTTGTGATTTTTCAGGGATGCCATTGGGTATGGGGTAAGGTCGGATGCCATTGCCCTGGCAGGAGCCTTCCAGGCCCTGCCACCATCAGTCAGTCATTCCCTCAAGGACTTCTGTCATGGGAGGTTCTGCTTGACCCCCACTCACCCAGGCAGGAGCTCTCCAGGCCCTACACCCATCTGCCTGGTGCTCCCATACTGATTTCTGTCAGGGCCAAACCCTACAGTCCTCCCCTTTGACCCTGCTAAGAGACCTTCCCCATCTGCGGCCTCCCATGTGAGGGGACTCCACCACCTGCATGTCTCCTGCAGGCTGCCAAATCATGCCGGATCACTCATGCTCTCGGACCCCCTCAGGGGAGCTTCCCTCCGATCCCGTCTCCTCCTCCAGAACTCCCCTCGGCCACTGAGGGGTAGATCCACTCTCATGAAGGCTTCAGAGTTCCCCTGCTTTCCCATCCAGAGCAGCTCTGGGGACTTTGGGATTTTTCAAGGATGCTGTAGGTTATGGGGTGAAGTTGGATGCATTCGCCCAGCAGGAGCTCTCCAGGCCCCTCTGCCATCCACCCAGGTGCTTCATCAAGGACTTCCATCATGGATTGCTCTGCCTGACCCCAGTCACCTAGGCAGGAGCTCTCCAGGCCCCACCACTGTCTGCCAGTTGCTCCCTTAAGGACTTCCATCTTGGGGGGGCTGTGCCTGACCCCGCTCACCAAGGCAGGAGCTCTCCAGGCCCTGCTGCTGTCCGCCCTATCACTCCCTTAAGGACTTCCATTGTGGGAGCTCTGCCTTACCCCCCCCCCTCACCCAAGCAGGAGTTCGCCCAGCCCTGCCACTATCTGCCTCTCTCCCCTTCTAGACTTCCATCCCAGAGGGGGCATCATCCGTAACCCCTCACCCAGGTGAGAGCTGTCCTGTACCATTCGCTTTCCACCACTCTCTCACTTCCAGACTTCCATCGGGACTGACCCCCTCTGGGGTTCCACTTCTACCCAGGAGAGAGAGCTCTTTTCCAGGGTTACATATCTCCTAACTGCTGCCAAATCATGCAGTGTCACGTGTGCTCTTGGAGCCTCTCAGGAGATCTTCCCAGCCCCATGGAACTCTGCTGGGCCATGAAGCCTCATACAGTCCCTCATCCAGACTTCTGTGACACCGGTTCTCCACTTTGCCTTGCACCTAGGGCTTTCAAACTCACCGGGGAGATGGCCCTGGGTCCCCCCATCTCTGCACTTTTTGCAGCACACCTCAGTCTTTCACCCCTACGGTGCCAGGGGCTGACAAATGTGCATCACTTCAAGCCTCCTGGCATGTGGCCTCTTGCCTCCTGGGTGGTGCTATTCACAGAGTGGCATCCCCGCAGTGCCTGGTGAAGGACAGGAGGCCAACCTGCCTGCCCTTGTGCGAGATGACATGGCTGACCTATCTCCACTCCCATGGGGGCTGGCAGAATGGGACTGCAGACCTGGCTTCCCAGGGCAGCTCTCAAGTGTCCCAGTTTAGGTCCTGTAACAAAATGGTCACCTTGGCCAAGAAGTTATTTGGATTGCAGGTAGAGACTGCCTTCATTATCAAGAATTGATATCAGAGTACAGGCAAAGAGAAAAAGAAAGAAAGAAAGAAAGAAAGAAAGAAAGAAAGAAAGAAAGAAAGAAAGAAAGAAAGAAAGAATGAATGAAAAGAGGGGGATCCTAAGAGAAAGACCAGCACTGGTAGAGTTTTAATTAATTAAAGGAGGTCAGAAATGCTTGGGAAGAGAGACTGGTTAAGCAATTGAAAAAGAAACAATGGGGGATATACATATAACTCATATGCAACAAAGTCTAGATTTAGGATCTTTGCTTGGAAGCATTTACATAGGTATTTTTTTACCCCAAGTAGACTCCAATTAATTTTTCCTCGGGTAGATAGCAAATGCTGGGAGATGTGATGGGGAAGAAAGATTTAATTTGGGATAATATTTTTGGGAGTGTAATGAGTTGGCAAACTTTAAAAATTATGTGTAGACTATTCTATCAGAAATACTGAGTGAACAAATTGGTATAACTAAGGAAATTACTTGTTGAGCTATGATGCAGAATTGGAATTGCCTAGATATAGTAAGACCTTGCTGAGTCTAATTATTCTGGCTGCCAAAAAAAGCAATTACTAGAAAATGGAAATCTAAGTCTAAACCAACTGTACTAGAAGTAGTGAATATAGCAACAGAGAAAAAACACCTTGAAATGGGATCTTTAGAAAAGGATAGGAGAAAATTGCACAGAAAAATGGGAATTATGGGAACAGTACACGTAGAATTTTATTTTTTATTTAACATTTGTTTACCAGGAAAGTCCGACTTGGAACAAAGCCAATTTTCAGCGGAGACCCAGGATGAAATGCTCCAGATGCATGTTTTTGTGATGTGGGAGGAAACTGGAGCACCCAGAGGAAACCCACACGAACGCAGGGAGGACATGCAAACACTGCACAGAAGGCACCCCAGCCAATAATCAAAGCGGATAACCTCTTGCTGTGAGGTAACAATGCTACCGCTGCACCACTGCACCATGTGCAGTTGTAAGGTATAATGTTTTAGAGGAGGAATGAGTTTTAAAAGAGGCAGGACTTGAATGAGCTATATAATGTCTGTCTGACAATGACTGGATAGAATATAAGTGAAGTATAATGTTTGCAACTAATAATATGTCAATATGTTTTGTTTTCATTCATATAAATGTATGATTACCTATGTCATAAGTGATAATTTCATAAAGATGTTTCTTGTTAAAAAAAGAATGAATTTTAGCTAGTTTCTTCACACTGGTATCCCAATTAAATCAATGTCTTCATTTCTGAATTGTTTACTATGATTTCAGGTCCATCTAACCATTCTTGAGGCTTGCTAAATTGTAATATCTTTCTGACATTATATACATCTAAGCCCAAGTAAATTATGGTAGAGTTATCAGTGCATTGAGTAAAATTAAATGGACCACAGTGAAGATACATATTATTACCAAGAACAGTGGAAAGGCAGTAGTGAAGCATAGATCACTACAGGACTGTAGCTCTGACCAGAAAAAGAGAAGCAGTTATACTGGCATGTATCACATCTGAATCCTATACTTCAGATAGTTATGAAATAGTCTATAGTGAATCTCTCTAGATGAGTACTTGTAAGACACAGGAAAATAATGGAATGAATGCCTCTGTTAAAAAACTTTTGATCAGTCCAAATATATTGATCTAAAGTGGTTGCTTTTGGTTCAGGTTATCAAGCAGATAGTGCCTACAGGAAAAAAGGCTGCTGCATACAGTAAGATGGTCATATTCTACGTGGTGTTGTTGGATAGCTGTTGAAAATTTTGGGCATATATATATATATATATATATATATATATATATATATATATATATATATATATATATATATATATGTATATATATATATATATATATATATATATATATATAATATATTAATATATATATATATATATATATATATATATATATTAGAGTATTTTCGATAGTGGCAATGAGAAAATTTGTTAAAGTCATAAGATGAAACTTGCCTTTGTGCTAGTATGTCTGTAGTTGCTTTGCACATAGAAGGATCATAGCTTTCTCAGACTGTGATTAATCAGAATAGTAATAAATTAACACTACTGCAACAGCTGAAAATTTCAGATACTTGGGAGTAAGTCTTCTTCTTCTTCTCCTTTCAGCACAGTGGATCTATGGTCAGCAGAACGAGTGGCAGTAGAGTTTTATGGTGTTGAATTGTCAGCCCGGTGCCCAACCTTCCTCAGAAAGCCCAGATACTTGGGAGTAAGTGATTGGTTAAATTAAGTAGTGTTAATTTAATGAGAATGTGCTTTACTAGACTACAGAGTACAGCCGAGAAGTGAAATCCTGAAGTGTCATTTGCAAGGCAAAAAAGAGCATTCTGATTTCTAAGGACATCAGAAAGTGAATCATTAATAAACAAGCAGAACTCCACTATAATTCTTCTGTGGGAATAACTGAAGTAAAGAATTTGATGAAATTGAAGTAATCTGATTTGAATAGTCTAATGCCAGTGAACAACATTTTTTTAGTCACAGGTATATACTTAACTAATGACCACTAGGGCCCTTATAAACTAGTCGCACAACCCAACCCAATTGTGTAACTATGTATAATGGAAGTTTATTAGGAGGTGCAATGTTAGTTAGGAAGTTTCTAAAGGTTATATGTGTGCGGAGGTATGTTAAAGGTAGACAGTAACTATGCAAAACTATCAGAGAGATGGGAGCCAGGCCTGGAGTTTATTTCTGATTTCCCATCCATAGGTCAAGGTTACACTTTAATAGGTTAGGGATGGACTCTGCTTAACATGGATGGGAAGCCTGTTCTGGAGCATGGAGTTCGTCTGAGGCATATATCTGTCTCACCAACATGTCCTATTTACATCACAAGCAAAATTTAAATCCTTGGATCTAGTGGAGTTGATGCTCTCTTCATTTTCTAGATTTGCAAATGATCCATCACAGATGGAGCCAGGGCTGCTCTGTATGCCAGGCACTGATTGTTTCTCAGTAACCTGTAGGAGACTGAGTATAATCATAGGGCTTTAAGTCAATCCATATAGCATAAAGTGTTTATATATCCTGGATTCTCCTAGTAAGGAGCCTTTGTGGGCATTCCAAATGCTGTGTATGTCTGGTCAGGTACATCTCAAAGAGGGCATTATACTCAGTGATGGGTCTGATAAGAGCCAAATAAAGTGGCACTATGCCTTCCTTGGACCTGGATGCCATGCCCTTACTTATAAGTTGGGTGACATAGAATGATTATCTTACTACCTTGGACACATGTTGGACAAAGGCCAGATTATTGTCTACATATGTTTCCAGATCCCTGACTAATAGGTCAACTTTTAGGGGTGTCTTATCAATGGAGTAATTAGCCTGTGTTATCATTTTACCAAAAAGCAGAACAATGCATTTCTTGGCATTGAGTTTTAGTCCAGGACATTGAACACCAGTCATTTCTCTTTGTTCGGACCCCTTACAAGACATCTGTGTCATACAGTAACTGTGTGATAGCTCCCAATTTCAGGCATCTGTGAACTTGGTCAGCCAAAGGTCCCAGACATTAGCCTTTATCTCTGAGAAATTGATGCCAAATAGAAACAGTCTCAGTATAGAGTCCTGAGGTACCATGTTGGTGACCAGTTTCTCAATGGAGGTGGTTTCACCAATCCAGACTTCCTGGGTCCTGTCTGTGAGCCAGTTGTCAATCCAGTGAGTTATGTAGGGGTTATACAAACAATCCGTAATTGCTTGTTAGAAACTGAACCAGTTAGAAACAGCTACTTAATTATCTACTAAAAAAAGCTTGCTAAAAACTTAAGAAGTGTTGCATATTCAATGACGTTTAAATAACTTACAAGAAATACTTTATATTCAATTCACCTGTACCTGTTTTCGAACATAGTGTTTTATATAAGCTACACAAGCAACAAAACAGTATTTTACAATTTTTTTCTTAATCTGAATATTGTTGTGACAGTTGTTCTGAAAGATCTCAGTTCACAGTTTGATATTATTACAAATGCTGATATAGGGTTGGCTGCTGTTCACCTCAATGAAACACCTGCTGCTGGAGCCAAAGGGGAGATGGTACACTGTGTGCAACAGTGATTGAGTTTTCTTTTGGTTAAAAAGTAATGCATTTCCATTGTGGGATCGTGGCCTTGCATGGCCATCTCTAGTTATGGATAGGCAAACTGCAAGAATGAAAGTCAGCACACTCGTCATACCTACATTCACCAGTCTGTGTCACAGGTGAAGTGCCTATGCTGGAAGACCCAGTGGCCATGCAACTCCATCTGTATGACTGATCTAGCACTGCAGGCAAAAAGCCTGCCTGCAAGCCTGCAGTATTTGGCCAGGTGTACATGTGGAAGCATTGCACCAAAGATATTCAGCCTGACTCAGTGCCTTGTTGTGTTTTTAGTATGCTACAGAACAATTAGAAGGAAGAAACAAAACAAATCATATATCTAGGTGCCTGTTTAAAATGTTTCACCTAGTCAGTGATATATGGGTCCATGTCATTTCATTGAAACTCAAATGGTCAAGCCTATATGACTGAAAATTTATTTGACTGAAAACTAATTTGATAGAAAAGCTTAGAAGTCTATAGAAATTATCTCATGGCATCATGTTTTATCATAGGACTTATTAGGGAAGTATGTCTAGCAGAGTATGTGTGGACTGATAAGGTCAGCATTATGTCATATCCCCATATTTGTAGAGTATTGTGTTTTTGCTCTAGCTCTAGCACTGATTCACTGTGTGTTGTGTTTTTTTTCTTTTCTCTGAGGTTGTGCAATCATGGAATTAATATATTAAATTATATATATATATATATATATATATATATATATATGTATAAATATATATATATATATATATATATATATATATATATATATATGTGTGTGTGTGTGTGTGTGTACAAGTAAGAAGGATGTGGGAAATCACATGGACCAAAATATATAAGTGCATCAATAGTTGAATTGATGAAACGTTGTCGTATATAATGCTGACACATTAACATTAACATGCCTCTCTGCATGCTTTGAGGTTATTCCTTGAACCATTCAAGTCTTAAAACACTGTTTTTGCAAACAGACAAGCCCCCTGCAACCCCAAATGCCCTGGTAATTATGCATTCCAACTCTAAGAGTGCACAATCACCAGGAAATGGACATATTTACTAGTCCCAGGGAATGTGCGATCTTGCACAACTGTCGACCATCTGTTTTGGCAACCAAACTGTGTCAATAAAACAGAGTTTGATTTAAACTTCAGTACTTCAATCAACTACCTCTACATAACCTATTTGTATATATATATATATATATATATATATATATATATATATATATATATACATATATACACATATATATATATATATATATATATATATATATATATATGTGTGTATGTATATATATATATATATATATATATATTTATCTCTCTCTCTCTCTCTATACATATATATATATAGGTTTACCTTTATATTGCCGATATGCACAAGTTCGATCCCAAGAAGGTCGAAACTGCATTTTCAAAATCACAGAATGTCAAAAAAAATGGTCCGAATTTGCAATGAGTGAATGCACATTGGTATTCGCTCATTGCAGATTCTGTATTTCAGGTGCAGATCGCACTATAGCGGAGATCGGGAAATGAACCCTTTCCTTCACTGTAGTGCGATCTCAGAGTTAATATATTGGGGGGTATGGGGGGGGCGCATCCCCCTACATGGGGGGTGCAGCGGGGCTTGCCCCCCTACATAACAATATGTAGTGTAATTTGTAGTTCAAAAATCATCGAATTTGGTTTTCCAGATTTTGATTTTTGAACTTTCGTGACGTTTGATTTTCGCAGTTTAAAGTCGCACAATAGTGCATTCATAGTTGTCATTCTCGGTAATACAAAGGTAAACCTAGATATATATATATATATATATATATATATATATATATATATATGTATATGTGTGTGTGTGTGTGTGTGTGTGTATGCGTGTGTATGGGTCTACCTCGACCCATCGAAATTCTGTTTCAACGAAACGTAATCAGCCAAACTCCTTTTCGTGAAAGTGCATATTTTCGAAAATGCACTTTTGCGAAAAAGCAACTAAGCAAACAGCAATGGGGGCTGTTGCTTAGATTGTGGCACAGCGGGGATAAGGGACTGTTGCCTTTTCCCCACTGTAGTGTGATCTCGGAGTGAGAATACAAAAGTAACTGGGCTGTGGGGGTGCAGCCCCCCCACATGGGACGGTGCAGGGGGCTTGAACCCCTGCATAAACATGGTTAGTGTTGTGTTTTTTTGTGTTTGTTTTTTTGTTTTCAGTTTATTTCTCTTTCGTGAAAGTGCATTTTTGGAAAAATGCACTTTCGCGAAAAAGAGTTCGCCTGATTATGTTTCGTTGAAACATAATTTCGATGGGTCAAAGTATACCCATATATATATATATATATATATGTGTGTGTGTGTGTGTGTGTGTAAAACTATATATATATATATATATTTATATATATATATATATATATATATATATATATATATATATATATATTTACACAACCTTGGAAGGTCGAAAGGTACTCTTCCAAGTTGTCATAACATCATAACATCATTTTTTAAAATGACGAATCCACATGAACAAATGCTAATGTGCAATCACTCTTGTGGGTTTGTCATTTTGAATGCAGAGTGCACTAAAGTGGGGATTGGGTAATTTACCCTTTCCCTCACTGTAGTGCGATCTTGAAGTTAGTATACGTAAGTAGCAGGGGATGCAGTGAGGCTTGCTCCCCTGCAAAATGCTTATAGCACATAACTGGAAGTCTATGTAATTTCAGAAAAGTTGACATTCCTGAGCTGTCTACTTTCCTTAATTGCTAGTTTTGGTTATATGTTTGTTCGGCAATTCCATTTTACAACATTTTGGGTCCGGTATGTGAACACTCGCACAAATAAGTTGTGAAACTGCGAAGGTAGACCATATACATATATGGCAATCCATACCTGGTGGGATACAGTGGTAAGCTTCCAGAACAAACACAAAAGTGGAAATAGGATATGCCAAATGTAGTAGTTCAGATGAAAAACAATGACCAGGTGTTCAATCCTGAGTGAAGAGTGGAAGCTTCCTAAGGTCTGCATTAAAAGAAAACTTCATATCAAAGAAAGCTCCTTTTTCAGATCTTTATTGAAAGTAGTCATGATGAGTGCTTTCATCAATTACAAGACTTCTTCCAAGAAGGTGGAACATTTAAATAGGCATAGAGGTATGATCTAATTTGCTACTTCCTCCTAAT
Source organism: Protopterus annectens (assembly GCF_019279795.1). Classification (NCBI taxonomy): domain Eukaryota; kingdom Metazoa; phylum Chordata; order Ceratodontiformes; family Protopteridae; genus Protopterus; species Protopterus annectens. The sequence continues at coordinate 467,058,368 of NC_056745.1, read as the reverse complement.
TGTTCTATAGCATACCATAATTGACAAAGAACTCATCAAGATTATTTTCAATAACGATCTGAAAAAGAAGCCTTCTTTGCTGTGGAGTTTTCTTTTAACCTAGAGATTAGAATGTTTATGCTCTTCATTGAAAATTGAACATCTGGTCATTGTTTTTCATCTGAACTGCTACCATTATTATATCCTGCTTCCACTTTCAGGTGCATAAATACAGATATAGGATCATCGGAAATACAGATATAGGATCCTCGGAAATACAAGGCAGCTAGACTTAATGGCCATTTACTCATTACCCTAAGGGAAGGACAGGCCAATCAAGCTAGAGTTGAATTTGTGAATTCCCATCCAGTCATTCAGTTCCCATTTGAAGTAAGATATTGTGTCACACTGCTCAGTTTGCAGTGGAAGTCTGTTCCAGATGTGGGTGAGGCATTGTGTAATGATTTTTTGTCCACTGTGTTTTAGTAATTTGCAAATGCAGGTTTATATCTCTGATCCTGGTATTAGTGGTATAGTTAAGATTTGTGTAGATACAAGAGATCCTGGTCTCCTGGGTCTCTGGTGGCATGGAAAACAAAGCACAGATCATCTGTCAGGAGTGTATAAGACACTGATTAGATGAAGGGCACCTTCAGTCTTTCGTGGTAGCTTAGAGTCTTTAAGTCAGTGATTTTTTAGTTATTTATGATGTCCAGTAAGATGCATCCCAAATGGTACATTAGAACTCACCACTGCAGGCAGTATAGCTTTCCACCAGGAACTGTCTGCAGTATCTTGGCCCACATACTGGAGCTGCATGCATTTGTTTAAACAAAACTGTCCACTGAAGGCCGTGGGCTTTTCCAGTGATTCAGACTTGAAGGTCGGTTATCTTTGCCTATGCACAACACTAAACTTCATTGGTGAAGCAAGTCCAATTCCCATTTTGGAACTGAGCAAAAGGTTATGTTAACTCCCATTAGCATACACTGAATGGAGTCCTATATTTTAGACACAGATGTGAATTAACAGCTAGTTATAGCATGTTACTTAATGCTGATTATTTCTGAAATCTGGCATACTGTGCCGCATTCATAAGACAAGTGTCACAAAAGAAAATGCTGGGAAAGTTAACCCTAGCCTTCATGGCACAACATCTTCTTACACTGTGAACTGCTGTCCAATTCACCACTAAAGGGTAAGATGTTTCTACTATCCAGGCAATTTCAAGGGTTGCCTTCCAACTTGAAGTGCTGAACACTGCTTTTCCATGAGGACTGCAGATCAGAAATTCATCGAATGAATGGAACATTTTAAACAGACATAAAGGTATGATTTGTTTTGCTACTTCCTCTTAATTGTTCCACTTTTAAATATCTTATGCTACTGTTTGAATAACGGTGTACTTTACTAATTTCTAGCTACCATTTTTGTGCACTCTAAAAGGATGGTGCAACTTTCAAAGCTGTGGTTCCCTGTGCAGTTCTGGAGTGACTGCTGTCTGTGCGACAGAATGAGATTTGCTTTGTTATAACAGCAAACTTCATACTGAAAGACCTTACTATAACAAGCTTATAATAGACAGGTTCTTATATATAAACCTTACCCTACACTGTTATTTTTCTTTTGATTTCAGAGTGATTACAGTCAGCATGCTGTATGTATTATATAATGCTTTAAAGAGTGAGTAATGCATATTGTTAACATGCTTAAATTGGTACCAGCATTATCACATGCCAAGCATCTTCACAGGTATTGAAAATTATATTCTTCCTGATGAAATTCCATCTCTTACCTTTCAACAGTATGAATGCAGTAGTTTTCTTACAAATGTTACCCTTTTCCAAGGAAGCCAGTGTGAATGAATCCATGAAGCTTGGTTGCTAGCAACATATATTAATATGGGACAGAGCTCTACCAATAAAGCAACATCACACTTGTGTTTTTGTAGAAGCTATTTGCTATATTGGTCATAAGCAGTACATTAGTCTTCTATCACAGGCCATTTGGATGTGGGAAGACTCAAACAAAGTGCAAGTCCACAGGAAAAAAGTCGCAGAAATAACCTTCTTCTTAAAAAACTTTAATATGACAGGATTGAGCGTTTTCATAAGACTATAACACAACTTCATCAGAATCCAAATTCAAACAACCTAATTCCCCTTAAATAAGAACATTAAATCACCTGACCTAATTAGTTCTTAAAGTCCCAACACATTACCCCTATTAAATGTATATATAATGAAGTATATACCCTTGTAACATCAAAATTGTAGCACTAATTAAACTAACAGGGGTAATGTGTTGGGACTTTAAGAAGAAGGTTATTTCTGCGACTTTTTTCCAGTGGACTTGTACTTTGTTTGGTTCTTGGTTGCTGTCTTTCATTCTCTGTTGGCATAATGTCCTCTGGAGAAGGAGTTAATGGGGAACCTTCATCACCTGTGCCTACTATTAAAGAACTGTATACCAGCGTCGGACAACTTACTCAACTTGTACAGCTGTTATTGGAACATAATGGAGCACCTGGGGGCTCCCATTCACGTAGCAATGAGTATTTGATTACACCAGTGTGTTTAGAGGCTTTGGAACATCGTTCTCCTGGTCTTAATAAAGCTCGGAGGAACAAGTGAATTTGGATAGCTGGCTACGGACCACCATTCGTTTTGGCCAGGGAACGAGCAATATGAGTAACACAGGTACTTTTAAAGATTCTCTAGACAATTTAGAGAAGGTGTTACTATGATGTAAAAAACTACAAATTGAAAATGCTTTTCTTTTGGAATGCATTAAGAACGGAAGGGTTCCCAAGGGTCTCCGCTTTTGGAAGTGTCCTAGCAGCTTAGTAGCAGGTTCACCTCTGCATGTGGAACTTGTTGAATTTTTCAACACTCAGAGGTTAACTCTGCTAAACATTCTGCAGAAACATAATTTGGTGGAAATCGAATCACTTATTAAGGAGGCGGACTCACTAGATGCAAAAATAAAAAAAGATCTTTTGTTTAATGTACACAAAGTTGACTACAATTCTATCTTTTCTAAAATAGATTCTGTGGTTATGGAAGTTGAAAGGAGGAAGTGGCGAAAGCTGGAACATGAAAGGCTGGGGTATCTGGAGGGGAGGGCTTACCCTAAGCCTGCGGCGATAAGCAATATATCGAACGGTGAGCAATGGGGAACGGTTTTTGAGTCCAACCCAGAATATGACGACGAAGGGTACAACAACCAAGATGAAGTTGGCCCTTTAGAAGGACCACCGCCAAGAAGGTCTGAAAGAATTTACAATCAAACCAATTGCGGGCAGAGGAATCACTATGCAGATCCACGACAGAACTACAGTCCTCACCCTTGGAATCAGGGGAGGAGGAGAGGGGGAAACAGGCCACAGAATTACCGGCAGAAGTGAGTGGCATTCTAGACGAAGTCCCCAATATTTCGGGTACTGTTTGTGAACAAATTCATACTATCACAACTAACAAAAGTGGGGACTTTAATATATACAACTATTCAGAACTAGAAATACATAATGACTTTGGGTCACTTTTGAGCAAAGGATTAACTTTTGTACCTACTGGTTTTTCCAACATTGAAACCCTTATGTTAGACTTAAAGCTATTTTTAAAGAAACTTAATTTTAAAATTTTGTTTAAGGATGTTGAAACTACATACACTAGTAATGTGTTATGAAAACGTAGCATCTTTAATCCTAAAATTACTCCACCTTTACACATGTTTGAAAAGATTTGTGAGCGGAACTTTAGGAATATGCTACAACTGCAAAACAGTGGTTCCTATCCTTATAACTTGAGTGAAAGTGAGAGAAAGCTGCTTAAAGAGCTTAGCATAAATAAAGAAATTCGGGTCATGAAGCCAGACAAGGGTGGGGGAATGGTAATTATATCTAAAAGGGATTACCTTGAAAGAATGTTCAAACATGTATTTGATGAAGATTATTACGAACAAACATCTTTGAATTTTATTAACATTTCTTATCAGAAAATTAGGATGTGTCTGAAAGATATGTTTAACCAGGGTGAAATTACCTTTGAAACATATGAGTTTTTACAAGTTAAATTCCCAAGGGTACCCACCCTGTTTGGCATTCCCAAAATACATAAAAATTTGACTGACCCTCTTATGCGGCCCATAGTTAGTGGCAGTACTTCTATTACCCACCCTATGGCCGTGTATATAGATCAGAAAGTCAAGGCAGTTGTTCAAAAAGAAAAGCACATCATCAAAGATTCGTGGGACTTTTTGTATAAACTGAGGAATGTATGTTATACTCACCAATTGGCTTTTGCTACTATTGATGTGGATAACCTGTTTAACGTAATACCTCAGGATGAAGGATTAGAATTGTTCCACGATTTTTTGTTGGAATCTAAAGTTTTTAGTAACAATGAAATTAATGTTTTGGACACTGATGGAAATGGTTTTAAAAAATAATTTTGTTTTCATTGACGGACAGTTTTTCCAACAAAAGAGGGGAATAGCTATGGGGGCAAGTTGTGCCCCTGTATTTGCTAACATTGTCCTTTTACAATGGGAGAAACATTATTTGTTTAACAGAAGTGAACTACCTGGTTGGTACCTATATACTAGGTTTTTGGGTGATATTTTTATAGCATGGGACTCTAGTGAAAATGAAACTAAAGATTTTTTGGAATATATACATTCTACTACATCTTTTTTTAAGTTTACATATTCATACAGTACAACAGAAATTAGTTATTTAGATGTACTGATTACTAAGGATGAGAATCAGAGGGTTATACAAAGTAACATTTACAGAAAGAACACTTACTCCAATAGTCTTCTTCACTATGACAGCTGCCACCTGGTACATCAGAAAAAGGGAATTGTTAAAGGGCAATACATTAGGTTAGCCCATATGATTACTGACAATGGAGTTTTTGAAAAAGAGTGTAATAAACTAAAAAACATGTTTGTTTCTAGAAGTTACTCTGAGGAGGAATAGGGGGTCTATTAAACCTATTATGTATGAAACTGAACACGTGTATACTGATCATACTAACAGTAGTAGGGACACATATAAGTGTTCCTTTATTACAACTTACACAATGGATTTTCCAATGGTTAGGCAGATTATTACTAACAGTTGGGCCTTTTTTGAGGGTTTTGAAGGCTTAAAAGTACTACTGGGTGAGAGACCGAGTTTTGTCACTGGGCATGCTAGATGCCTAAAGAGTCTTTTAGAAGTTGATGATAAAGGTAAAGATTTTTATAATAAAAGAAAAAATGGCACTTTTAAATGTGGCAGCTGTAGTCAATGCTTTTGTATAATGGAAACTGACCAGGTTAAGGTTAACAATATTAAAATAAGTATAAATTCACACTTTAATTGTAAAACAGAAGAGGTGATCTATTTAGCTATTTGCCAAACATGTCCAAGTTTTTATGCTGGAAAGACTGTTCGGCAGTTTAAGGAGAGAATATACGAACATTTGAACAACATAAAAATAGGAAGATGAGTAATTCTCTTTATTGTCATCTCAAAAATTTTCCTGACCATGTTTTTTTGTTTGTTGGTTTGGACATGGTTAAACAGCATTCGGGTGGACCATGGTGTGACTTAATAGAATACAAAGAGTTATTATGGCAACTCAAGTTAAATGCCATGCCACCCCCCCCCCCCCCCCCGGATTAAATGAAACCCTTTCTATAGCTAGTTTTTTAAGGTTAAAATCTTATTACATATGAAATTCTATCATATATGAATTTTGTTTAAAGTAGTTTTACCATATAAGTGAAGTATCTTTAGATTTTAGATTTTACATTTTAGAATTTAATATTTATTAATTACATATATTAATTTATTTTGTTTATAAGAACATTTAATTAGTGTTACAATTTTGATGTTACAAGGGTATACACTTCATTATATATACATTTAATAGGGGTAATATATTGGGACTTTAAGAACTAATTAGGTCAGGTGATTTAATGCTCTTATTTAAGAGGAATTAGGTTGTTTGAATTTGGATTCTGATGAAGTTGTGTTATAGTCTTATGAAAGCACTCAATCCTGTCATATTAAAGTTTTTTAAGAAGAAGGTTATTTCTGCAACTTTTTCCCAGTGGACTTGTACTTTGTTTGGTTCTTTGTTGCTGTCTTTCATTCTATGTGGGGAGATTCCCCTATAAGAAAATATACTTTAGAAATCCTGACTTTTATAGTTGTAAAGGTAAGAAATATCTGATTGGTTGCTTGTCATCACACATACTGTCAATCTCTTCAGTAGGTGTGTTATTTTTTTGTGCTGACTTACATGTTTGCGCAAGCATTGTTTTGCTACCAAGGAGCACTCTGGGACTTTAAGACTAGGACTCTGTCTTGTCTTACTCTACTTTTTTTCCATGATATACTTAATTCAGAGCTCATTTCTACCAAATCATGTACAATAGATCCAGTTCTCCACTCACTACTTAATCAGCATAAAGAATAAATAAGAAGTTATGTACCTACCATAACATTCCATGTTAGTTGTCTTCTCTCGCCTTCTTTCTTGCTTGATGGGTTCGGAGCCGATCCCTCGGCTCCGACTCGGCACTTGCTAAGCTCGAGAGTCACTTTTACCAGCTCGAGGCAGCCCCATATCCCATGATGCAAGGCGGTAAGTACCCAGATCTCGTTTGATGACAAAGGGCAATAGCACCAAGCATAAAATACTTCCCAAAGGAAGAAAGAAAACTTACAGATGGAAGAAGGACCAGGTCTGAATGGTCTTCAGCATAATAATTTCTTATAACAAGGTCTGTCCAGGCCAGGGGGAAGGAGGGAGGGTCGCAAGAAAGAAGCGAGAAGACAACTAACATGGAACGTTATGGTAGGTACATAACTTCTTAATGTTAAGTTGTCAATCTCGCCTTCATTCTTGCTTGATGGGACCGCGTCCCTAGCACCTCTATCCTGGGTGGCTCAATGGAACAGACTCTTGAGGACTGTAGAGCCAAAACTGGCTCTGTCCCTGGAGGCCAAATCCAATTTGTAATGGGAAACAAAAGTGTGAGGAGTGGCCCAAGTGGCCGCTGCACAAATAGTGTCTAAAGGAAGTCTAGCTTGAAAGGCTGTAGAAGTAGCTAAGCTCCTAGTTGAATGTGCTTTAGGTTTTGAGCACAGCTGTTTTCCCCTGAGCAGATAAATTTCAGAGATGACCGAAGAAAGCCATCTGGACAAGGTCACTTTAGAAACAGGAAGGCCTTTTTTATTATCCGCATAGGAAACAAAAAGTTGATCAGATTTTCTAAATTTTTTTGTTCTGTCCAAATAATATCTAAGTTGACGGTGGACATCAAGATAATGTAGTTTTTGTTCAGCTCTGTCTGAATAGTTTGGGAAAAATACAGGGAGATCAATGGATTGATTCAAATTGGTCTTTGAAGCGACCTTAGGCAAAAAGGTCGGATTAGTTCTCAAAGATACTCTGTCTTTGTGAAAAACCAAATAGGGGGGTCGAACCGATAGAGCATGAAGTTCAGACACCCTCCTGGCCGATGTAATAGCCACTAGGAATAAAGTTTTCCAAGAAAGAAATTTCAGGGAACAAGAAACAGCTGGCTTGAAGGGGGGAAGAATCAAGGATGTCAGCACTAAATTTAGATCCCACTGAGGAGGAGGATTCCTGACTGGAGGCTTTAGTAGGAAAATTCCTTTCAAGAAGGCCCTGCAGAGCCTATGGGACATAATATTATGATCTGCTACCCCGACATGAAAGTTGGAGATAGCAGCCAATTGAACTCTGACTGTGGAAGAAGAGGAGCCTGCATGAAAAATCTCTGCTAAGAAGTCCAGGACTGCCTGAATAGGGCAGTGAAAGGATCAATATTTTTGGCCTTAGCCCAATAAGAGAAACGTTTCCATTTGCTTGTATAAATCCTCCTGGTAGAGGATTTTAACGAAGCTACTATGATGTCTCTAACAGGATTAGAGATCAAGGGAAGCCTGGCTAAGGAAGGAAGTGGAGCAACCATGCTGTGAGGTTGAGAGAAGGGATAGACCGGTGCAGCTGACCCGATTGGTGAATCAGAAGATCTGGTACTGGGTCCAGATGCCACGGCTGCACCAAAAGGTGATGATGGAGGAACGGGAACCAAACTTGTCGAGGCCAGTAAGGGGCAATGAGAATCAATTTGGCTCTCAAAACGGTAGCTTTCTGAATAACTTGAGGGATCAGAGGAAATGGAGGGAAGGCATAAAGAAGTCCCTGGGGCCAATCCTGGGTCAGAGCGTCTCTGGGGGGATGGCCTGGTAGAGGGAAGAGACAGAAGAAGTCTGGACATTTGCTGTTTTGGGGAGTAGCAAAAAGATCGCAACATGGACGACCCCATTCCAGAAATATCTCTTCCGCTATAGACTGCTTGAGAGACCACTCGTGAGGCATGAGAATAGCTCTGCTCAATCTGTCCGCTACAATGTTGGTTTTCCCAGGGATATGCGTTGCTACCAGAAACCGATGAGAGGAGATCGCCCATTGCCATAGTCTGAGCGCTTCCCGACACAAGGGGTAGGATTTGGTTCCGCCCTGTTTGTTGATATACCAAACTACAGACATGTTGTCTGTGTGGACTGCAATTGTCCCTACGGGAAGAAAGTCATTGAGGGCTTGCAACGTTAAAAGCACTGCTCTCATCTCCAGGACATTTATGTGCAGATGGTACTCGAACGGCTGCCACGTCCCATGAACCATCCTGCCCTGATAATGCCCCCCCCACCCGATCAGGGAGGCATCCATGGTGACTGTGGCTATCGGGGATGGGGGTACAAAGTACCTGCCTTGGTGAACCTGAGGAGATGTGATCCACCAAGCAAGATGATCTTTGCAAGTTTGTGTCACCAGAATCTGGTGACGCATAGGAAGTTGTTGGTACGACCACTGTGTGAACAGCATCCACTGAAGAAGGCGCATGTAGAATCGAGCCAGGGGAAGAAGAGTAATGGCCGCAGCCATGAGGCCTAATACCTTTAGAACCATTCTGGCCTGTACTTTCTTGTTGGCCAGAATGATCCTGACATGACTCTGAATGTCTGAAACTCTTTGATCTGTAAGGGTAGCTGACATCGAACAGTGTTTAAGTTTGCGCCTATGAAGGTAATAGACTGGCAGGGCGATAAGGATGACTTTTGAAGTTGATCGAGATGCCCAAATGAGAACAAAGATTTATTGTGTAATCCCTGGCTTGTATAAGCTGATGCCTGGTGGTGGCTGACAGGAGCCAGTCGTCGAGATACGGAAACACCTGGAATCCTTGACGTCTCAGGTGAGCCGTGACCACTGCCATGCATTTGGTGAACACTCTGGGGGCTGTAGTGAGACCAAAGGGCAGGGCTCTGAACTGGAAATGACTGGACCCCAGCCGAAAGCAGAGAAATCTCCTGGAGCGTCTGTGAATTTTGATGTGATAGTACGCATCCTGAAGATCTATTGAGCACATCCAGTTGTCCTTCTGTAAGAAGGGCAGAATTGACTGAAGAGTGACCATTCGGAATCTTGTCTTCCTCACAGACTTGTTGAGTTTGCTGAGATCCAATATTGGTCTCCAGTCTCCCGTCTTTTTGGGGACCAAAAAGAACCTTGAGTAGATTCCGGGCTCTGAATGGTCTGTTGTAACTGGCTGAATTTCTCTTTTGCAGTAGTTTTGAGACTTCTAACTCTGCAATTTCCCTTAGACCGGGTGGTACATCTGGAAGGGAATTTGAGGGGAAAGGAGTTTCCTCGAAAGGAATTATGTAACCCTTGGATATGATCGACTGTACCCATCTGTCTTGAGTGAGGGAATGCCAGGCTTCTGGGTACAGTGATAATCTTCCCCCGACTGCCTCCAAGGAGGGACAGCCGGGCAACATCTTAGGGATGCTGAAAGGGCTTGTCAGAGAGAGGCTCTCTGTTTCCCTGTTTTTTTGGACCCCCTCTGCCTCTAGAGCGGCGTCTGTTGTTGTTACCCCCTCTGCCTCTAGGGGTAAACTGACCACGTGAATCCGGCGTGACTCCTTGGGATTTGCGGAACCACATTTTTCCACCTTTCTGTCCTTTGGGGTAAGGTCTAGAAGGGGTGGAAAAACGGACTCCTACAGCAGAAAGAGTCTTGCCGTCCTGCTCGCACCTGGTCAAAGTTTCCTTCACCTGAGGGCCAAACAAAGCTGACCCATCAAAGGGAGAATTTGTGAAGGACGCCTTGAAGGGATCTGCAAAGTCACATAGCCGCATCCAGGCTTGGCGTCTAAGAGCCACACCTGTACCTGCGGCTCTACTCGCTCCATCAGCAGCGTATGATATTAGCCGCATGGAGGAGTTTGCAATGGAATTAAGGGTTCCTAGCTGTGAAGCAATTTTTTCTTGAGCTCCTGCAGCTGTAGGATCCTGTACTACTTCACCCAGCTCCTTAAGGATATCCCTCTGGAGTCTGGTGAAGTGACATAGGTAATTCAGCGAACGCATAGCAAAGGTCGCTGACGAAACCATCCGCTTACCGTACCTATCCATGGTCCTAGAGTCCTTATTAGGAGGATGGACGGGTACGGAAGGATCTGCAAGTTCCTTCTTGGTGGCAGCAGCCACCACCATGGCATCAGCGAGGACACCCTTAGTGAGGAATTGCTTGTCACACGGGGCAGTGATAAATTTTGAAGGCCTCCTAGGGACTGGCTCTACAGAGTCAGGAGCTGCCCACGCCTTTCGGGCAATAACCTGCATAAGGGGTCGAAGGCGGAGACACCCAGGAGGTGGAGGGCCGAGATCCAAACGCCTCTAGGTATACTGACTCATCCTCAGAGGGATTGTTGGTGGGCCAGTTTCCCCTCTGTTTAAGGAGTTCTAGGATGTCTGAGAAGGAGACATCCTCAGAGGGGGATCTAGGGGATCCCTCTGACTCATCAAAGTCAGTATCTGAAATGATAGACTCGGGGGAGTCTACATGTTTCCTCTTACAAGTCCTCTTTCTAGGAGGATCTCCCGAAACATCAGGAGAATCCTCGGAAGAGGGGAAATTCCCAATGGGGAAACCTGAGGCGGAGGATCTCTGGGTCCTGTAGCAAGAGAAGTGGCAGAGATGTCAACAGGCACTATAGAGGGAGGAGCTAAGGGAACAGACTGCTGACTGATACCAGTGGCCAGCACACTCTTCATCACCTCGAATGCTCCCCTCCCAGGCAGGTCCGAGAGAACCCGCTCCAAAGAACTAGGAACTCCAGGGACCACCGAAAGGGAAGTCTCCGAGGCAGATGTCGGAGCCGAGCTCACCAAGGCCGAGGCTCCAAGGGGAAGAGCGGGTTCGGACAAGGGTCCGATGCCACTCACCCCCTCGGAGGAGACCATGGAAGCCCGACCACGAATCCCTCTAAGGAAGGTCTCAAGAGGAGATAAGAGTAGAGGCTGAAGGAACAGAAGGGGTATCTGTCCTCCAGCCGTAGCAGTAACCATTCCCGAAGACTCCAACTCCAATCTCTGGGGTAGAGTTGAAGGAGGAACTGTAACGGGTGTGGACCAATAGTCGCCTGTTGAGACGGACTATGTAACATTTGGGCCAGTGCCTGTGACTTAAGTAATCTACTGACCACTCTCTAAGTCATGGTCAGAAAGCCTGGATGACTTTGAAGATCGGCTCCGATGGCTCCGTTCGAAGGAGAGGTGAAGCCGAGCCGAAAGTATCGGCTCCAAGGAAGGAGACCTCGACCTCTTCCTGGAAGGAGCCATCGGAACCGATGAAACTATAGACCCTGTCGGAGCCGACAACTTATTGGAGCCGACAGGTAGCCTCGATGCATCGGCTCCAGCCGGAGCCGATACAGCCACAAAGTAACGGTGTCGGAGCCGATCGGAGCCGACACCGATGCCTGTGCCACATGGTGGTCGGAACCGATCGGAGCCGACACCGAAGTGGTCGATGCAGAATCGGCACCGATAGCCATCGGTGCCGAAGGCTTGTTAGCCAGAATCGGCTCCAGCCGGAGCCGATCTCGACTCAGAACGAGTCGGAGCCGAGGCCGCAGGCTTTGACACAGAAGCCTGGGCCTTGGAAGACTTGCCAGTCTTAGGTGGAGCCGACTTAGCCGGAGAGCCCTCCGGCTTAAGAAGGCCCCTGAGTATTAACTTGTTTCTTCTTTCCTGCAGGACTCTCTGGCTGAAAGAATGACATATAGCACAGGAGTCCTGCAGGTGAAGAGGCCCCAGGCAATAAAGGCAAGAAGTGTGACCGTCTGTCAGAGACATCTTCTGACAGCACGAGTCACACTTCTTAAAGCCTGAGACCCTCTCCTTTGACATGGTGTTACACAACACACACACACACCAGTCAAAGAATTAAATTAAATAAAATACCAAAAGGTATTACTAGAAAAACACACACACACACCCTAACAGGGGGGGGATGGGATGGGTAAAGTTTGACTAAAAAAAATTAGTTGAGACAGGGAATTTTCTGTCAAAAAATCTTTATAATTAACTTAAAACTAAAAATTAAAGGGTTTTTAGCAAAAAGGGGCTAAAATATCAAAGTAGTGAATCACTTACCAGGAGCTGGTAAAAGGAGGACCTCATAAGCGAAGCGGCAAACGAGATCTGGGTACTTACCGCCTTGCATCATGGGATATGGGGCTGCCTCGAGCTGGTAAAAGTGACTCTCGAGCTTAGCAAGTGCTGAGTCGGAGCCGAGGGATCGGCTCCGAACCCATCAAGCAAGAATGAAGGCGAGATTGACAACTTAACATTATGCATATTATATGCAATTCCTAATAATATACCACTATGGCTGGCTAACTAGCATCAATAAAGAAATGAAGCCCTGGCCTAGATATCCAAGGTCTGATTATTATCTTGCCCACTGGAGGAGCCAAATAAGAATGACAGATGAATGAGAGGGTTGATGTTTGTTCACTTCTCTCTCTTTTTCTCTCTCTCAGGGGAAGGTGTTGGGGTATACAAGAGTGTCAATAAAACACTGAAATACATCTTGTACAGAGGGTAGCACTAGAGCCCAACATTTTCAACACAGGAAATGTATTCAAATAAAGCAAACAAAGTAATTAATCATAAAAATAGTTAAGCTTTTTTGTCCTTGTGATACATTGCACTTCATCAGAACTAAGCCAACTTGCATCACTTCCTTTTTATAGCCATCTGGATCTACTTTCTTCATTTTTGGTGTACATTATTTTTGCAGTCTTACACATAGCAAATAATGAAAAAAAAAACACAAAATGTGATATTCACCTACTGGCTAGGTCGGATGAAGTCCCATGTATAATATGGACGAAAGCATTTAACTACTTTTATGATCAACTTCTTTGTCTGCTTTATTGAAATACATTTACTGTGTTGAAGTCTTTGGGCGCTGGTGCTAACTCTGTAAAGAATGCACTTCAGTACGTTTTTGGTTTCCTTTCTGTTCTGTCAGCCGTTTCTATTTGCAGTATGTAGGAGTGTGCCTGACATTACAATTCCTGGTGGAAACTGCAGGCTGCTACTGAAGGAATTAGTAAGCAGGTGGGCTGGGTGGATAGGGTAACTGAGTAAATCGAAACAAGGGTAGCTTTCTAACAATGCTCATGCCTACCTGGAAGCATTAACTGCTATGCAGATTCAGAGTTATGTAATAACTCAAAATCCCTCTGAGCAGCATTTACAATGCTGCATTGAGGGCTCTGATCTCCTCTCCCACTTCCAAAATCCTCTTCATGTGTAAGTTTCCCAGCAGTTGGTGGGGGGGAGCTAGCTGCCTATATTCAGGGGTGGGGAAATTAAACTAGATGTGGGAGACTAGGAAATGAAGGAGGCATACCAACTGGCAGCTCATGGCCTCACTGCCATAGAACAAAATAAGTAAGCAAATAAATAAATGAACAAAGAAGCATACAACAGGTAAGGAATTCAGTAAAATGAACTGACATTGATAACGGAAATGGACATGATTTAGAAGTGGCCATAAGACCCATTGTTACATCCATCAGTATGGTGAGTTTACAGCAGTCTACTAAACCATGAACCAGAGTCACATCAGTCTTAATTGCAGTCAAAAGACTTCATCAAGAACATAAATGTCAAGAAACTGCAGATATACCATGCACTTCCATGGCCACAGTGCTTAAATAACATAATAAGCTAGTAACGGAAGTCTAGAAATCAGCAATTTTAACAGCATTTCTTTTCCATAAGTTCCCTACATCATACAATATTATAGACAACAAATAACATCCCACCAATAAGGGAATGGCAGCCTGACAATGCAGATATGTAATTGTCAAACTTGAAACCCAACACATGATGTATGAGCAGAATTACAGCTCTGACAATCTTTCAAGACTGTTTATTCTAAAGAAATTCTTATCAAACATATCTTTTGACAAAGAGTACTTCTGCTTCCTCATGTTTCAGTTGCAATACCCACACTAATGTTTCAACACATTTCCTTCCTGTTCAGTTACATAATGTTTCAGACATAAACTGGCATTGTGAAATAATACCTTGTGAACATATTTCTCCCTGAAGCATGCAAACTGTGTAGGTGGACAGTAAACACCCACTCTCTGGGTTTGAGATGGTCAAAGCCAACACCACACACAGTGGTTTGAAAATGACACTGTAGCAGTAGTCCTTTAGATGAATGCATAACTTGTTTTCACAGGGAGATTTCCAGTAACTTTACTGGAGCGGAAGATAGTATGTACCTGAAAGTAGTCTGGAATCAGCCTGAAGTTTGATATCTCATTAACATTACTGTCATTAGTCATAAGAAGCAGCCTCTTCCATATTCCACTCACAACATAGATAAGCATACAAGCAGAACATGGCCTGCTTAATGCACTGTTTGGAGGAACCTTATAGAATCCATACAGGGGGACAAAGTACAATTTGCTGATTATAAACTGCATAAGGCCAACGCCACAAAGAGCGAATTCCCAAAAGAGAATTTGCAAAGTAGCAGATGCATCATGTCCCACCATGTAATTACTTCAGTGACAGTGGCAACCATATACAAGAATTACAAAATTTACAAGAAAGGTTGTTATAGAAGTAGAGTTCCACATGATGTACAGCAGGGCAAAGAATCCCAGATTAAATAATTCTTCAGTATGAAGATGATTACAGGCCTCGCCAATAACCCATATTCAAAAGTTCTTTCTAGCTTCAGAGACGGCCATAAAAGACTGGGGAGAATCTGTGGCAGCCCATTCAGTTATCCAGGTTCACCTTCTATGCAGCAAGGGTAATATTCTGCTTCACACACACTGGAGGACTGTCCCAGAGGCGACAGATACTTTAGGATATGAATCTATCATGCCAATGTGTCTTATTTATCTGCTGACAAACATTTAGTTCATTTAAATGAATTTTTGAGGAGACATTTGTTCTGTGAAGCTACAGAAGGTCAAAGAAGTTTGGATTTTTCATGGCTTGAAAGGCTAGACAGAAATCCCCCCTGGAAGAGTTGATAAGAAAAAGTATAAGGAAAGGACTGCCAATGTGACCAGTTAAAAAAGATTTTTGAGCCCACTGATCATTTTAGTTAGCAAAGTATTGTTGTGTGAGTTGAACTTACTGTAACAGTACATATTCGAATGATCACTGCTGCAGTAACCTTAGCTATATGGGTTATATCCGGCCAAGAATATAATGGATTGCCAGCTGCCAAAGCTTCAGGGTGCCTTCTATGGTCCCAAATTGTCAAGCAGCTTCAGCTGAACTGACTAAAGTTTGGGCACAAAACCCTTCTGAGCTTTCCTGCCAGCAGAAAGAGGAAGGCTGAGCCCAGAAAGGACTGTACTAGGAACAACAAAAAACATAAATGTCCACAACCTGGCATAAACAACACACTTATACAACAAGGGGGATGGAGGATTTGGCTACTGCAACAGTAATCATTCAAACATATACTGTTATAGTAAGTTCAACTTACACAACTGTACTATGTTCATCATATTGATCACTGCTGCTGTAATCTTAGCTAAATGGTTAGATTACCATAGCTAACTACATTTGGAAGGTGGAAGGAGAACAGTAGAGGAACCCTTGCAGAATAGTCTTAACAAAGCTCGATCAGAGCTTAGAGAAGGAATCACACTTTACAATGCTTTGTAAAAGTATGTACAGTGAACCAAGTAGCAGCTACTACAATATTTCTAGACTCCAACCCTTTCCAGAAAGCCATAGATGAAGCCAAGGCCCTGGTAGAGAGGGTCTTGACCTTTCCTGGAATTAATTTGTTATGGTGAGTATAACAAAACATAATAGCCTTAGACAGCCATTTGGAAATAATCTTTTTTTGACACTGAATGTCTCTTCTTCTTGCCTTTACAAGACATGAAGATCTGAGAAATATAGTTCTGTCAAGATAGTACCAGAGTTGTCTGTGCACATCCAGGGTATGGAGTACCCTTTCTCCCTCATTTTTAGATTCAGTAACGGAAACAAGGAGATGAATAGTTTACTTAAAGTAAACTTAGATACCACTTTAGGTATAAAAGAAGAATTAGTTCTCAAAGAAACCCTGTCCCTATGGAAAATTAGATATAGTTGACTCACCATAAGAGCTTGAACTCAGATAACCCTCTTGCAGAGGTCAGGGCGATCAGTAAAACTGTTTTCTATGCTAAGAACCTCAAATCAGCCAGATTAGGTGGTTCAAATGGAGCAAATGTTAGTTCCTCTAACACAAAATTACGATCCCAAGGAGGAGCCACCAGTTTACTTGGCGGCCTCCTCTGCAAAAATCATTTCAAAAACATTTTGACATGAGACTGCCTTGAAAGAGGAGGCTCTATGGGCAAACATGCTTTGTCCATGGGGCCAAAGATGGTTCAAAGAGTTGAGTGCCTTGATCAAAGCAAGAATCTCCTAGATATTATGTGCTTGCATCTGTCAATGGTGTCCCACACCCCTGCACTTTCATCCTTCCTGAAACTGCTCCTCAAAGTACAAAGTATCTGTGGTGACCATACCTCTCAATAATGCAGGAAATCTGGACAAAGCCCGACAGAGTACGGGGGGACAAAGGCCCAAAAACAGACACATTTTAACTATTGCTTTTTATAAACTTAGAAAGTTGCTAGACTAACAGATGTTTGTCTTAACATACATTTTCTGAAGGATGTAAAGTCTGTAATTTGGAGTGTGAAAGTCTGTAACTCAAATGCATGCCATTATTTACTGATTTCGGTCCTCAGATCATCCCAGTGATTTGCCAGAAAACTACAAATTTTATGAGGAATAGACCAAAAATATGAGCCAGAAATCTGGACAGTCTATGAAAATCTGAACAGTTGAGAGTTATGGTGGTGACTGATTGCTTTAGAGCAGGGAGGGAGGGAGGAGATGAGACCTGGAATTAAGGATATCTGTTGTCACTACAAAAAGATTTCTCTTCTGACAAGCCATAGCACTGGGATTAGAAAAGATAAAGGCTGTTGATGCTTGGACCAAAGAGATTTCAGATACCACTGTATCTTTCTCATATAGAGACTTGTCAGGGGTATCATGAGAATCATACATGCCATGAGACCCAAAATCCAGAGGTATTCCCTCACAGGGACCGACATCTGAATGGAAAACCATAGAAACAGATCTAAATATGGATCTAGTTTTTCCTGTGGAAGAAAGCTCTTTGAACCAAGGGGTCTATTTAACATCCCAGGAACACAATCCGGTCTGAGGGAGTCAAGAAATACTTTTGACTGTTCTCTTGGAATAAACAAACCAAGAAATGTGCGAAAAAATACAACTAGTAAATGAATAACTGGACCAGGAATCCTCACCGCTGAGTATACAAAATTTAATAGCTTTAAGCGCGATCAATTACAGTACACTTTTCGTCGGATAAAATAACCAACTTCTTCAGAAGCATAAAAACAATGCAAGCATAGAACACAGCCTTAAAATACTATCACGTGCTAATCTACAAGGTCATTTAATGAATTAAATTGTTCCACCTGTTAATAGTTAATGGTATTGTAGCCATGGTAACACAGTTAATAATATACAATACCCGTTTTGTGTTATTTTTTCATATTTTTTGATTTTTGTTTTTTCTTTTTCCTTGTTGTTGACCACTCCAGGTCCAAACCAAGTGCAACAACTTAGGTCAGCCCTAAGTAAACCACTCTTAATTGTAAAATATACAACAATGCATGTCTTCACTTTAAAACCAAGTTCCTGTCACAGAAAATTTCAGTGCAATGCATTACTTTAAAATCCAAGTTAAATGCAAGCATCTTTCTATTAAAAACGCCAGTACAGTCAAGACAAGGGTTGAATCACTTGCCACCTATAACGGTGGCAGTTTTACAGTCTGAGTCGCCCCTAATGTCAATCGCGTTACTCGGTTGACAGAGCCCAAATAATTTTCCATTTAAAATTTTTGTGTGTAACTGTTTTTAACTATTTGCCAAGTAAAACTTACTCCCTACCACATTTACCCATTTACACACAGTCACTTGTTAAATCCATCAACAGTGACTGCACAAATTTACAAATTATTAATAGACTTAAAGCAATCAAAGTTGTTAAGAATTATATGAGGGTAATGTTTATTAAAAGAAAAAATGTATATGTGTATGTGTACATCGTCAATGAGTCGACATACTCATAGCAGTGGTGGGGATCAAAAACAATTACCACAATGGTATTAAGGTTGTTGGATGTTACAATTGGGTTATATATACACCTTTGTTTCATATCAATGATAATACCAAAGCCCTGTGTTGATGTTCAAATAAGTTCTCTTGGAATCCCAGTTTGTTTAAGAGATCGCTTACCCAAGACAGAGAGATTCCTGACACTTTGAAAAAGATTCTATGAAGATAAGCAAATCAACTAAATATGAAAAAAATATGGATACTCTGTAGACTGCAATTAGCTATAACTGAACCTTCCTGGTGCAGTGGATAGTCCAAAGCTTAAAGTGGAGAACTGATAAAGTTATCCAGACATACAAAACCTTAAGAAACATCTGAAGTCTGGATGAATAGGGATGTGATGATAAGCATCTTATAAAGGCCAGTGTTACCAGGAAACTTGAAAGAGGAAGAAGAGATAACAGGTCTTGAAGTGACATCATTTTCAATTAAGGCATTATCACAAACAGGTTTAGGAAAGAAAGATCCAGAACTAGTCTCCAAGCATTTTCGTTTTTATGAAGTAAAAACGATAGTCTGATCCGGAGGAAGAGGAATGGCCCCTGTGGAAGGGAGGAATTTCCTCCCACTGCCATCCTTAACCCTGACAAATGATATTCACCATCCATTTGTCTGAAACAATCTTCTTTTCAAAGAAAAAAAAACAGAGATTAAAACTTTCTGGAAGAAAATGGGGGGGGGGGTCAGGGTGGGAGTGGATCACAAGGTCTCTTGAATAGTCATTAACACATATTGTACTATCCTTGGCTTTGGAAGATTAGAGTCTTCTTTTCTGGAATTTACCTAGACATTCCTTCTTAATAGTCTCTTTACCTGAGTTCTTTTGAGACTGTTTATTCTGTTTTCTGCCAGAAATGGAAGAGGAGAAAGAAAATCCTTTGGATAGCTGAAAAATCTTTGAGACTCCCTAAATCAGCTTGAACCATTCATCACAGTATTTGATCATCTCTCCAGCAGAGGGGCCAAAACCTAAATCTCTAACCAAGAGAGAATTTCAAATCTAATTTTTACATCACCTGGAAGGTTCTGAAAATGCAGCCGTACAAACTTCCTTAAAACAGCACCAGTCAACATAGCCTGGAATAACTATCAACACAGTCATACACATACTTTGGAAACAATGAGTAATAACCTGTACAAAAGAAGAAACTAAGTTATTTAAAGCAGATTTTTCCTCACAAAAAGAAATTGCAGACAAAACATTCCTCATACTTTCAAAATTTGTCAGAACAAATTTTAACATATGAACCTGAAAAGTCAAAATTCTGAAAACCAAAGCTGCAGAGGTATACATTTTTTCCACACCAATCAATGATTCTACCATCCTTATCACAAAAAGTAGGACTGGAATTAATTAAAAGTTATGTACTCACCATAACTAAGCATCTGTGTTGTCCATTTTCATTCTTCCTCAACACATGGTTTCAGAGCCGCATACTCCAGTCATCAGATCCAGCTCTCAAGTTCATCCCTCTACCCATACTAAGGCCCCTATAGCTAGACAGAAACAAGAATAGCTGACAGAAAAATGAATGGCTCAAACCCGGAACTGTACGTTCCGAAACATTGTCCAACAGGTTTCTCCAG
This sequence comes from Protopterus annectens, assembly GCF_019279795.1. NCBI lineage: Eukaryota > Metazoa > Chordata > Ceratodontiformes > Protopteridae > Protopterus > Protopterus annectens. The sequence continues at coordinate 467,038,156 of NC_056745.1, read as the reverse complement.
AAGATTGAAGTATGGGGAATGGATGAGAGGGAAGTTGAGGAAGAATGAAAATGGATGACACAGATGCTTAGTTGTGCTGAGTACATAACTATTAAATCTGATATTGGCCTTTTCATTCTTCCTCAACACATGGGACAGAGTCCTCAGCTATGTTTATCTTGGATGGCCCTCATGGAAGGATATTCCGGAGTACTGCTAAACAAAAGGTGGTTCTGTTTCTAGATATAACATCCAATTTGTAATGAGTAATACATGTATGAGCATTGGACCATGTGGCTGATGCTTGACCAAATAGCAGATGAAACAGCCATGGAGCTGGTAGTTTGGATAGGGGAATGCGTTATTGAAAATAGATCCAGGAAATACAGTCTGTAATCCATTTGGCTAAAGTGACTTAGAAACTGTGAAACCCAATCTTTTTGGTGAAAAGGAAACAAATAGTTGGTCTGATTTTCTGATTTGTTTTGTCCTTTGAAGATAAAAGCGTAATTTTATGTGTACATCAAGGAGAAGAAGCACATACTCTCCTTTATTAGAAAAATCTGGAAAGAAGACTGGTAAAGGAATGGATTGGTCAATGTTATTTTCAGAGGCTACTTTAGGTAAGAAGTTTGTCCATAAGGTAACCTATCTTTATGGAAAATAATGTAAGGGGTCTTTGAAGAAAGAGCCTGGAGTTCAGATATCCCCTTTGCAGAAGTAATGGCTACTAAGAAGACTGTTTTCTAAGAAAGGAATTTCAAATCAGTTTTAGCTGATGGTGCAAAAGATTTCTGAGCTAGACCTTGAAGCACAATGGTCAGATTCCAGGGAGGTGAAGGATCCTTTATTGGTGGTGAGAGAAGAAACATGCCTTTTAGAAATGCTTTGCATATCTTAGAAGAGCTAAGGAGTAATCTTAGTCTCCTATGTGAAAATTAGAGGTAGGTGCCAATTGTAGCTTAATGGTAGAAAACTAGCTCCTTCTTTAAAAAGAATTGACAAAAATTAAAGTACTGCAGATATTGGAACAGAAAAAGGATCAAGCTCAGTTTTCAAGGCCCAAAGTGAGAATCTTTTTCATTTGCTCTTATAAACTTTCTTAGTAGAGACTTTTTATGAAGATAAAATGAAGGTATGTACAGGAGAAGAAAGCTTGGGCTGTCTAACCATTACTGGAAGTGGAGAAATTATAAGTTATGTGCTTATCATAACTTTGTATTTATGTTGTCTTCTTTCATTCCTCCTCATGGTTGGGTTACAGATCTGACTCTCGGATCTTACTTGGCTGCATTTTTTACAGACTAGGATCCAAGTCTCGAGAACCTCCCACTTCCCATTTTCCACTGTCCTTTGACTAACTCCCTCAGATCAAGTTTGCTGGCCAAATAGCTAATAGAGAGCAGAAAAAGAAAAAGAAGCAAGTACAAATTAAGAACCAGAGGCTCAAAACCAGGAACATCAGTTCCTAAAAAGTTCTCTCCAGGTCTTCTAGAGCACTGGGTAGGCGATGGCTGGGAGGGAATGTGAGGAGGAATGAAAGAAGACAAATCAGATACCAAGTTATGGTTAAGTACATAACCTATAAATTTGATGCTGTCTCTTTCATTCCTTCTCACAGTTGGGTTAGAGTCCCCAGCTATACAACTCCTGGGTGGTCTCAAGGAAGGATATGCTGAAGCACTGCTGAACTGAAGGAAGCCCTGCTCCTGGAAACAATGTCTAATTTGTAATGCGTAATAAAAGTATGAGTTTTTGACCAAGTGGCTTCAGCACAGATATCATTTAAAGATGCCTTGGAAGAAAAGGCAGAAGAGGCACACAAAGACCTAGCTGAGTGGGCCTTATGAGGACAAGGTAACTGTAATCTGTGCTTGGCATAGTTCAGAGTAATACAGTCTGTTATCCATTTAGCAAGAATAACTTCTGAAATCGCCTGACCTAGGCAGCTATGAGAGAAGGACACAAATAATTGGTCTGATTTTAAAAATGGCTTCATCCCATGAAGATAAAAATATAACTGCCTATGAAAATCAAGCAGGTGTAACAAACATTCTCCTTTATTAAAAAATTTTGGAAAAAAAAAATTGGTAGTTGTATGGTCTAGTTGAGGTTGAATTCTTTTGCTACCTTGGGCATGAAAGAGAGATTAGTACAAAGGGACATCCTATCTTTGTGGAAAATGATGTAAGGCAGCTTAGAAGACAGCACATGGATCTAAGAAATTATCTTTGCTAAAGTGATGGCAATAAGAAAGACTGTATTCTATGAAAGAAACTTTAAGTCACAATCACCAGCTAGTTCAAAAGGTTTTTGAGTTAAGCCTTGTGAGACCACAGTGATATTGCATGGTGGGGAAGGATCTTTAACTGGAGCCCTGAGGGGGAAGATTCCTTTCAAGAAGGACTTGCACAGTTTGGAAGTTGCAGGAGAACTGAAAACATTATCCGAATGGAAGTTACAGAAGGCTGCCAAATGAAGTTTGATAGTAGAGAAACTGGCTTCTTCTTTGAAAAGAGATGCAAGGAAGAGAAGAATAACTGATATTGGAGCTGAAAAAGAGTCAATGTTCTCTTTAGAGGCACAGAAGACCAATCTCTTCCATTTACTCCCAAAGACTTTCTTAGATTCTGGGAAGCTAGAATAATATCTCAGACAGGGGAAGCAACCCTGGACCTTTGAACAATCACTGGAGCGGTCAGTTTGAGGGATATCAGATTGGGGTGAAAACCTTCTATCGGGTAAAAAAGGAAGTCCTGTTTGGGTTCCAGTATCCATGGAGGATATTTCAGTTGAGACCAGAGGAAGGGGAACCAAATGTGTTGAGGCCAATAGGGGGAAATGAGGATTACTGAGGACTTCAGATGTTTTCTTTATGAAGAAAGTTTGGGATCAATGGTAGAAGGGGATAAGCATAGAGGAGATCGGGGGCCAATCATGAATCTGAGCGTCCCTTGGGGACTCCCCAGGAAGGGGATCAGAGCAAAGTAGTTGCTGCACTTATTGTTCTGAGTGGATGCAAACAGGTCACAGCAGGGTTGACCCCAATGGCTAAAGATCAAGTCTGCTACTGATTGGTTGATGGACCACTCATAAGGGGTCAGGATGGACCTGCTGAGCTTGTCTGCCAGGACGTTGGATTTCCCCAGTATGTGACTTGCAAGTAGCAAATGGTTTGAAGACATCGCCTATTCCCAAAACCTTCATGGCCTTTCTGCACAATGGGTAAGAGCAGGTTCCTCCTTGGTTTTTGATGTACCACACCACTGACATGTTGTCTGTGTGAATCACAATTGTTCTTAGAGAGAGAAAGTCCTGAAAGGCTTGCAATGTAAGGAGGACTGCTCTCATCTCCAGAACACTGATATGCAACCTGGTCTTTAGATGCGACTAAGTGCCTTGGATCAGTTTTCCCATAAAATGCCCCACCCCCAGCCATGGTCACCATGGCTGAGAGGGAAGGAAAGAGGAAAGATCTGCCAATTGTCAGTTCATCTGACAGCAACCACCATTGCAGATGCTTTCTGCAAACTGAAGTCAATTTGATAGGAACAGATAGAGGCTGATAGAGAACAGACCATTGAGCAGCCAGGGTCCATTGAAGTACTCACATAAAATACTTTGCTAGAGGGACTAACAGAATGGCAGCCACCATAGATCTGAGAGCCTGAAGTATCAGCCTTGCCGGCAAGGAAGACCTATTTAAGATGGCTCAAACATGATCTCTCAAAGTCTGAACACGATCAGTGGGTAGAGCCACAATCTGGTTCACTGTGTCTAAGGAAGCTCCAATAAATTCTAAACTCTGAAGTGGGGAAGGTTTTGACTTTGCAGGTTTATGAGGATGCCTAGATAGTTGGTAAGATTGAAGAAGTGATCCCTGGCCTGGAAGAGTTGATGCCTGGTTGGGACAGTGAAAAGCCAGTCGTTCAGACATGGAAACACCCAGAATTGTTCCAGTCTCAGGTGAGCTGCAACTACTGCCATGCATTTGGTAAACACCCTGGGGGCTTTGGTAAGTCCAAAGGGCAGAAGTCTGAACTGGAAGTGACTAGCTCCCAGCCGGAAGTGCAAATGACTTCTGGAGCATCTCTCTATTTTGATGTGATAGTGCGCATCCTTTAAGTCCACTGAGCACATCCAATCTTCCTACTGCAGCAGCAGTAGAATGGACTGGACTGTCACCATTTGGAAGTTTTCCTTCTTTATGATCAAATTCAATTTGCTTAGATCCAAAATGGATCGCAGCTCCCCAATTTTCTTCAGCACTAAAAAGAAGTGAGAATAAGTTCCGAATCCTTTTTGTTCTGTCAGGACCTCTTGGATTACTCTTTTTTGTAACAGATTTAGAATTCCTTCTAATGCATATGCACTCTGCCTTGGTGGAACATCAGGGATTCTGTTTGATCTGTCTGGTGGAGGAAGGAGAAAGGGAATATAATAACCTCTGGATATAATCTTTAACACACATTTGTTTTGTATTATATCGAGCCAGCCGGTAGGGTGCAGAGAAAAACAACCCCCGGAGTGCTTCCACAGATGTGCAGTAGGGAAGTGCTTCAGAAGCACTGATAGGGCCTATCAGAGAAAGACTCCCTGAAACCTTGATTCTGTGGACCCCCTCTGCACCTGAGCCAGCGTGTCCCATTGACACCTCCATATCTGCCTTTAGAGAAAGGATCCCTGCACAGATCCTTGGAAGACCCCTGAGATTTCCGGAACCAGGTTTTCTTTCCATTGCGCTGATTTATAGAAAAAGAGTGCTAAGGAGTTGAAAACTTGACCCTGAAGGCATCCAAAGGTCTTCCCTTTCTGCTCATTGTGGGTTAGGGTCTCTTTGGCCAATGGACCAAAAAGGGAGGATCTATCAAATGGGGCATTGTCAAAGGATGCCTTAAAAGGTTCTGCAAAATGACAAAGCCTCATCCAGGCATGTCTTCAAATAGCAATGCTTGAGCTGGCTGCATGTGAGGCACCCTCTGTGGAGTGAGAGATAAGCCTCATGGAAGAATTAGACAAGGACAAAAGAGTTGTCAGTCGGGGGGAGACCCTGAAGTCCTCCACCGACATGATCTCTACCAAAGAGCCTGACCATTCCTTCACCAGTTCTCTCTGTAATCGAGTATAGTGTGCCAGATAGTTTAATGCTCTCAGTAAAAAAGTGTCCGAGGTGTAAAGGTGATTACCAAACCTGTCCATCTCTCTGGACTCCCTGTTTGTCAGATGGACAGTGGAGCTCTGTTTGGCTAGCTCCTTTTTGGTAGCTGCTGCCACAACCATGGCATCAATTGGAATAACCTTAATCCAATATGGTCTGTCCTTAGGGGGACATAAAAACTAGTCCAGGTGTTTGGGAATTGGTTTGATAGAGTCCAACTCCTTCCAGGCCCAGCAGTACACCAAATCCACAAGCTCATCAGCAAGAGGGATCACCCAGGATGTAGATGTGCCCATCAGAAAAGCTTCCAAAAACACAGATTCTTCCAGGGAAGGAAGGAAGGAAGTTGGGCTGACCAACCACCTCTCTGCCTCAGGATCTTTAAAATGTCTCCAAAGGAGATGTTTTCTGGTGGTGATCTGGGTGATCCTTTACCTTCATCAAAATTTGTGACCTCAGTGATGGACTCCAAAGGGGAGTCAATATGCATCTTCTGTGTGTCCTCTTATGAGGAATATCCTCTGTGGGATGCTCAGGGGAGGTCTCAGAAAGAGAAGGGACTCCCTCTGGGGGAAGAGTTTGGAGACTAGTCTGGACAGGCTGACTCTGGGCAGGTTTGACAGGCTCAAGTCTCTGATCCAAGGTAAGTCAGTGGAAAGGGTCATAGCTCAAAGAGACCAGATCCCTATGGCAACATAAGGCCCTTTCTACAACTTGGAACACTGAGGGACCCGGTGAATCCCTCCCCAGTTTTACAGGAGCTGAGGCTACTGAGAAAAAAATGGCAGGGATCCCCAACTCTGGGTTCCAGGTAGAATTGGACCTGACCTGTCCAGTACTGAACTGCCAAGAGGAAGAGACAGCTCTGACATAGCTGGAGCTGAACCTCTCACCCCAGATCCGATGGGGACAGCCCAGATCCGAGACCTGCTGCAATCTGATGACAATGGAACAAAGGAAATCAGGGCAACAGTCAGAGTGGAGAAAGGGTAGCTCCTCATACTCGGCCCTAGCTCTCTCACTTGGCTACGATCCTGAGACTCCAACATCGAGGGACAGATTGGAGAAGGAAATTGAGCTTGATGGAAAACACTCATGGATCCCAGAGGGGACGTAGCAGAGAAGACCTCCAACTGGATCTGACTCTTCAGAATCTTCCTGATCATCCTGTCCTTGTCAACCTCTGAAAGGCTCCTAGAATACCTGGAAAAAGCCACTGATGGGGGCCTGGAGTGCCTGAGAGGTGTCTGCTGCAGCCTGAGGTAAGGAGCAGCCTCAGTGCCCAGCACTGATATGGAAACCCTAGCTATTGGATCCGTAGTCTTAGGATCCAAGGTAGAGGGAGTAACTTCAGGAGAACTGAAGATTAGACAAGTACCGTCAGATCCTAAGAGTGCTTTGGGTCCACTGGAGCAGATGTGGGTCTGAGATCCAAACCTATCAGATCAGAAGGTCTCAGAATTTTGGAGGATGGCTCCAAAGACAGCCTTGAGGACTTGCGAGGGTGCTTCTTAGAGTCAGAAGACCCTGTCACACTCTTGCAGGGGGTTTGAGCCCTGGAGAGGAACTTGAAGCAGGCAAAAGACCCTTAAGAATTAACTTATTTTTGTGGTCAGCAATAGCCCTAGTATTGAAGCTCTCACAGACAGAGTAAGCCAACTGCAGATGTTCAGGGCCAAGACAATAAGCACATAAAGTATGTGCATCCAAATGCAGGAATTTTTGGCTGCAATCAGAGCACCTCTTAAAACCGTTAAGTTTATCTGACATGTTACAGCAAGCACAGAAAGGAACAACCAAAACAGTACACGTGGCAACCACAACAAAAAGCACTGTATCACTATATAACAGACCTAATTAAAATTAGCTAAACAATTATAGAGTGACCTATTTTTTTTGTGAACAATAACAATAACAACAACAGCTGGGAAAGTGAAAGCCTAAAACCAACAGCAAGAGGAGGAGAGGAGAAGGCGTAGGCAAAGCCCAACTGCCAAGCTTGGAAGAGAAAGAAAAGGATACTAACCTTACACTACTATGTAAGGGGAGAAAAAAGGAAACAAAAGGCACTTATCTGAAAAATTGCAAGTAAAGATAGCAATCCCACTGCAAAAAATGTGACAAAAAAGCTTGAGACTTGAGAAAACACGTCTGACACTGCTGGTGGCAAACAAGATCTGAGGGAGCTAGTCTAAAGACAGTGTATTATGGGAAGTGGGAGGAGCTAGAGACTTGGATCCTAGTCAGTATAAAATGTGGTTGAATCTCGAATAAGTAACCCAACTGTGAGGAGGAATGAAAGAGACATCATCAGATCCATGTGATTAGTTTGAGGGTTTGGATATTGGGATGTTTGATTCCTGATGGCTGTGAGAGGAGATTCAGAGATGGCTCCAGTATCCATGAAGGATAACACAAATGAGACCATAGGAAGGGGAACCATACTTATCGAGGCCAGAAGGGGGCAATGAGGATGACTGAGCTCTTCATCCAGCTTGCTTTCTGTAGAAATTTGGGAATCAAAGGAAGAGGGGGATAAGCATAAAGAAGATGGAAGGGCCAAACGTGACTAGAGCATCTCTCAGTGTCTCCCTCTGATGGGGATAAGAGCAAAGTATCTGCTGCATTTGTTATTGTGGGGCGACGCAAAGAGGTCACCGCAAGGTTTGCCCCAAAGATGTAAAATCCTTTCCTTCACAGACTAATTGAGAGACCGCTCATGAGGCATCAAAATGGATCTGCTTAATTTGCCCACTAACATGTTGGTTTCCCCAGTATGTGCATTGCAACTAGAAAGTGGTCTGAAGAGATCGCCCATTCCCACACTTTCATGGCCTCTCTGCAGAGGGGTTAAGATTGAGTTCCTCCTTGTTTGTTGATGTACCAGACCACAGACGTTGTCAGTCTGAATTGCAATAGTCCCTACTGGAAGAGCATCTTGAAAGGCCTGCAGTGCTAGTAGGACTGCTTTTATCTCTAGTACTGATTGATATGCAGATTTGTCTCTTGAGGAGACCACGTTCCTTGGACTGTCCTTCCCAGGAAATGCTCCCCCAACCTAGTTGGGAGGCATCCATAGCCACTTTGGCCATTGGGGGCAGTAGAATAAAAGGTCATCCCACGTGAATGTCCTCAGAATGGACCCACCATCTGATGTGATGTTTGCAAGTAGAAGTAAGTTTGACTGTAAAGGATAGAGGTTGTGGAAGACTAGACCACTGAACAGCTAGAGTCCATTGAAGGACATGAAGAAAGAATTGTGCTAAAGGAAGTAACACAATGGCTGCTGCCGTCAATCCTAGTGCTTGAAGAACTGATCTGGCTGGTGAAGATGGATGGGAGATAAGCAGATTGACCTGATTCCTGAGGGTGGATATACGATGAAGTGGTAGTGATCCTATCTGTGTTATTGTATCCAGATATGTACCAATGAACTCCAGGCTCTGGACTGGTGTCAAGTTTGATTTTGGAATAATTTATTGTTATCCCCAGTAACTGATAAATCTGGAGCAAATATTCCCTGGACTTTGTAGAAGATGCTTGTAGGGGGTGGTAATGGGCCAGTTGTCCCAATATGGAAACAACTGAAATCCTTTCAGTCTCAGATGAGCAGGCACCACTGCCATGTGTTTAGTAAACAACCTGAGGGGTGTGGTGAGTCCAAAGGGCAGAGGTCTGAATTGGTAATTACTGGCTCCCAAGTGAAAGCGTAAATGTCTATTTTGTTGTTATAGTACACATCCTGCAGATCTATGGAGCACATCTAATTGTCTTTGTGAAGAAATGGCAGAATGGACTGAACCGTGATCATTCAGAACTTCTCTTTCTTTATATGCTGGTTTAAAATGCTGAGATCCAAAATTGGCCTGAGGTCCCCATCTTCTTGGGCACTAAAAAGAAGCATGAATAAGTTCTGAATCTTATTTGATCAGGTGGGACCTCCTGGATGACTCTTTTGTCTAGCAGCATTTGAATTTCTTGTGCTGCATTTTTCCTTTCACTGGATGGACTGTCAGGAATTGTCTTCCTTTTGTGAAAAGGAAGTTGGAAAAATGGAATGGAATAACCTCTAAATATGGTTTTTAGCACCAAGGAATCTTCTGTTATGTTGGGCAGCACTTCAGGAGCACTGGAAGTATCTGCCCAGAAAAGAATTCCAGAAACCCTGGTTCTGCAGGCCTCCTCTGCCTCTAGGGCAATATCCCTCACTGGAACGTCCTCCTCTGCCTCTGGAGGAGTTGTCCCTGCACAGATCTTGGAAAGAACCCTGAGATTTACAGAACCATATCTTCTTATCACCTCTCTGATTCCTGGAGAAGGTTCATTGAAGAGTAGAAAACTTGATCCCAGTGGCAGACAGTGTCTTTCTTTCTTGTTCACTGTGGGTAAGCATCTCTTTTACTGATGGCCAAAGGGGGTGTTGGTGAAGGATGTGTTAAAGGGCTCCGCAAAGTCACATAGCCACATCCAGGCATGTCTTCTTATGGCAATACCTGAACCAGCCACTCATAAGATGCCTTCAGCTGTGTGAGAGATTAACCTCACTGAAGCATTTGAGATAAACAATAGAGTGGCCAGTTGAGAGGATGTTCTTTTCAAATCCTCTGCAGACATGGACTCCAAGAGAGGATTTGAAAGTTTCTTGTCTGAAGCCTCGTGGAGTATGCCAGATAATTAAGAGACCTTAAAGTGAGGATCACTGAGGCAAATACTCTCTTTCTGAATCTGTCCAGTGTCCTAGACTCCCTGTTTGTCAGATGGATATAAGAGCTCAGTTCTGCTAGCTCTTTTCAGTGGCTCCTGTCACCACCATAACATCTACCAGGTCTCATTTGCTTCAGTGGGGTCTATCTTTGGGAGAAGGTAGAAATTTATCAGGTCTCTTCAGGATAGGTTCAATGAAATCTGGCTCCTTCCAAGCCTGGCAGGAAACTAAATCAATGAGTTCATCCACCGGGAGGGGGTAACCTAAGATGTAGATGGGCCAGAACCAAAAGCTTCCAAAAATACAGATTCTTCTGGAGAGGGGTTTTCGGAAGGGCAATCACTTTTCTGTCTGAGAATCTCTAATATGTCTCCAAAGGAGATATCATCCAGTGGTGATCTTGGGAATCCTTCTCCTTCATTAAAATTGGTATCCTCCATGAGAGACTCCAGCATGGAGTCTATGTGCCTCCTCTTGCACATTCTCTTCCAATGGATCTCCTCTGTGGGATGTTCAGGGAAGGTATCAAAAGAGAGGAAGTTCCTCTACAGGAACTGTTTGGAAACTTGTTGGAAAACAGCTGTCCCTGTGGAGTAGGCCTGATTGACTCAGAGCTCAGAGCCGACAAGGGAATGGAGGCTGAATGTGAAGAATGAGAAGGTGGTTCTCTATAGATAGAAAAAAAGCCCTTTCCGCAATCTTGAAGGTAGATGGACACAATGAAGCCATGGCCATCTGAATTGGAGCCGAAGTTTCAAGCACAGACAGATTTCGACTGCTCTCAGATCTGTGCCTCAAGGATGGAACTGGACCTGAACTGTCCAGGGCCAAGGCTCAGAGTGGCAGACACAGATCTAACAACATCAGAGTCAGTCCTGGTCCCATGGATCTGACAGTGACACTTCAGCTCTGGGAACCATTCCGATTTTAGGGTATCACAGTGGAAATAGTCTCGGGGATAACGTCAGAGTCGAAGAAAAGATCTTCTTCGAATCCAACTAAGGAGCCCTTGGTGATTTTGGATCCTGGGACTCCTAAACAGCTAGATTGATCAGAGAAGGCGAGTGAACAGTGTGGAACATTGTAGGAAAACTCAAGGATCCAACAGGGGACAGAGACGGTATGACCCCCATCTGGTTCTGAGCTCTAAGAAATTTTCACATCATCCTATCCACATCTACTTCTGATAAACTTCTGGAGGACCTGAATGATGTAGTGGATTGTGGCCTTGAGTGTTTTTTAGGGGTTTGTAAAAATGGAGGATGCAGAGAAGGAGAAAATGGCTTAATCACATACTCTGGTGTATGAATTATTTGACAGGTGCCAGGCTTCAGGTCCAAGGACCTAGGATCTAAAGAAGGCACTGCTGGACTAGCCAATATGATTACCGGATAAAAAAAATTCAGATTAGAATCAGAGGATTTTGGATCTGAAAATTGGGTCTTTGGATCTGATGATGTCAAATCTGAGATTTTTTGAATTTTAATCAGTGGCTCCAACAAAGTCCTAGGGACCTTCAGCGGGAAGTGTTTTTTGTGATATGATGGAGCAGACTTGCTAACTTTGGTGGGGGTTTGAGCCCCAGAAGATGGAGTCCAAGTAGCAAAATGAAGCCCTTTTAATATCAACTTGTTGTGTCAGTCACCAGATCCCAAGTGGCTAACTCCAAGGCAATAGACGCACTCCTTGTGGGTATATGCATTCGTAATTGTATGCCCACAAGAAGCGCATTTCTTGAAACCTGTCTGTTTATCTGACATGGTAGTTAGTACCAGGCAGTACGATAACAAAAAACAATACAGTAAAAAACAATAAAGTAGTACAGTAAAGAAGTACTGAAAAAATACACTGTAAGGAGACAGTTTTTTTTAAGGGAAAGGAAAAAGAATAATTACCAACAATGGTAATTTAAATACAATGCCCTGATTAAAAGGCAAAGGCAATACCAACTATGGTATGAAAGGAATACTATCCAAAAACAGTAGGAAGTTCTAATGGCTGCAAAAAACTAAGAGGAAGGATAGAGATTGAAAATAATAATTAAAACAAAAACTTTTTTAAAAAAAAACAAGAAAAAAATGAACTCACAATAAATCACTAAATTTTGCTCCAGAGAGGAACTTGCATCTGGGCACAACGGCGGCAAATGAGATCTGAGGTAATGGGGATGGACTAAGGCATTATGTGTACAGGGAGAAAGTCAAGAGTTGGATCCGAAGTCTGGAGTATGAGGTTGAGTTGGATCTGAGGACTGGATCAGAATCCATGTGTTGAGGAAGAATGAAAAGGACATCAGATCAGATCAACATTCTTAGCAGCAGTGGGATCAACTAAAGTTATAGCTGCTGGGTGAGGTTTGGGAATAGTATATAAAAATGTAAAAGACTGAGGAATGTTATACATCCTATCTAACTTTTTAGGGACAGCTGGCTGACTAACAGGAAAAATACAGGCAGCAGCACGCACATATGTGCTCAAAAGCTGATAGTACAGAAGTAATGGATGTAGTTTTTGGGAAAATCCTTCTGTAACAACAGTATTTTCTGACAGAGAAACCTCAGTGGTCTCTCTGAAAACACTGGCACATTCTAGCAACAGTCTCAGAGAAAAGAAACCCCCAAAGGGAGAATCAGAAACTGAACTCTTCTCTGGGTCTGAATCAGAAATCTGAGCAAAAAAATAAAAAAAAAAACTGAATCCTTTCCTGGTCAGATTCATAATCTTGAATCTCCTCAGGAAAAGAAGCATCCCCCTTTCTTTTGCAAGAAACTACTTTACATGAAGGATCAATAACCTAAATTAAACCATAAGCCAGACCCAGTAAACTACTCCTTCTAAATACATTTGAGGAGTAGATACAAGCTTGGTTTATTGTTTCTTTTCAATAGGACAAATGGGCCAGTCATGTTAGTAATGACAGCAGCTGCTTCCCCAGGGAAAAGCACAGCATTCTGGCACAACAGGAAAACCATTCCTGTTCCCTGTCCCAGAACTGACAACAGTGGCTCTCCCTTGCCCACTGACAGGACTCCAACAGCCGCAGGGGACATGACTAATCATCGGTCCATGGTGACTGCAGTTGCTTTACCAGAGGGATCCAATGTAAAAGATGAGTGGTCTGAAGTTTAACAAATGGCCACAGCAAAGTCACTCACCTATGGCTGTGGCAAATTGCTAGCATGCTGTGGCAGCAAAGGCTGTTTACTTAACTTTTTCTTTTTGTGACTAAGAGACCAACCTTGGAACCAGGAAAATCTGCTCCATGGTCAAGCCGAAAATGGTGCCTCTTTCCTGGGGAAGACAAGCAGCAAATGCCAGTAAAACTACCAGTTCAAAAAAATTCTTCTTCAAGCACTATGTCAGCCCCAACAGGAAAATAAAAACAATTTCTCCGCAGAAAATATGTTTTCAGTTAGTTAAATTAAAGTTATGTACTCACCATAACTATGCATTTGTGTTGTCCATTTTCATTCTTCCTCAGCTATTGGGTATCAGATCTGACCCGGACACATTTACTGGACTCTCAGATCTAACTCTCGAGTTCCTCCCTTTACCCACAATACCCCAGTCAACCTGCTATACCTCAGATTGAGTTTGTTGCCTTACAATCTATGGGTGGAACTAACCCTAGGTTAAGACGAAGTAAAACTAGTAATAAAATAAGTGGGTCTCATACCTGGAACAGGCATCCCACAATAACCATAAGGTCACTCCAGTAGTTAACAGAAAGTGAGATAGAGGATGGGGAATTGAGGAAGAAAAAATGGACACTGCGGATCTAAGCAAGAAAGCACCTTTGAGAAACACCTTGCACAATTTTGAAGCTGCTAATGAGGTAGTATTTTCGCCTGAATGATAATTACATATGGCTGCCAATTGCATTTTAATAACAGAGAGGCTAGCTCCTTCTTGAAAAATAGATGCTAAAAACTCTAGGACATCAAAGGTAGGAGCAGTGAAGGGGTCCACTTCTCTCTGTACAGCCCAAACAGAGAAGCTTTTCTATTTAGTTTCACAGGTCTTCCTAGTAAAGGCCTTATGGGAAGACAGAAGTAGCGGTCAGACTGAGGAGGAAAGCCTGACCTGTCTAACTATCACTGGAATTGGAGAAACTATGCAGTCAACTTGAGGCCTGTAACGTCTGGATGGACCATCTCTGTGGGATGAGAGAGAAGGTCTGGACTGGGGTCCAGTATCCATGGTGGATAGCAAAGAGGAGACCAAAAGAAGGGGAACCACATTTGACGAGGTCAGAAAGGAGCAATGAGGATAAATATGCTCTTTAACTGAAGTGACCTCTGTAAGAATTTGGGAATTACAGGTATTGGGGGATAAGAGTAAATCAGATTGGAGGGTGAAATGTGGACTACAGCATCTCTCAGTGACTCCCCCAGAAGACTGATTAGAGCAAAGAACCTGCTGCACTTGTTTTTAGGGGGACATGCAAAGAGATTGTAGCAATGTTGACCCCCATCAATGGAAAATCCTCTCCTTCACTGATCAATTGAGGCACCACTCAAGAGGCATTAGAATGGGCATGCTGAGTTTGTCCTCTAACACGCTGAATATCTCTGGTATCTGCATCTCCATAAAAAAAGCAGTTGGAGGAGACTGGCAGCTGCCACAATGTCACTGCCTCTTGACAAAGGGGATAAGATGAGGTCCCCCTGTTTGCTGATGTACAAAACCACAGTCATGCTGTTGGTTTGAACTGCAACTGTCCCAAGAGAAAGGGTGCCCTGGAAGGCCTGCAACACTAGGAGGACCACCCTCATCCCTAGGATACTGATATGTGAACTGGTCTCTTCTAGGTACCACATGCCTTGGACCATCCATCCCAATAAATGCCTCCCCCCACCCCAGTTGGGAGGCATCCATGGTTATTGTGGCTATTAAGGGTGGAAGCACAAGAGGGCAGCCCTGGGAAACTTTGTCAGACTGAATCCAACAATGTAGATGCTCTTTGCCAACTCAAGTGAGTTTGATTGGAAAGGACAAGGGATGGTGAAGAATTGACCAGTGAATTGACTTAACTGACAGTCTATTATTGCACCTTACCTAATCCTATTTAGATTCTGTTATGGAGTCTATTATATCTACTTGTAACTAAATTTGCAACATTTCTTTACATAGTTTATTATACCTTCAGTGTATTATGCAGTATTCTCAACCTTCTGAAAACAATTGCACTGCTTTATGTATCTGTGATTGTCATTGATCTTTCTTTGCATGGGTTTATTACTCCAGTGTAATATGCTGTATTGTCAGCCCTCTGAAAATGATTGTATTGCTTAATGTGTATATGATTGTTAATGGAGCTTTTCTTCCCGGGCCTCCACTGAAAATGGGTTCTTCTTGGCCCAGTGGACTTCCCCGGTTATCAAACTAAAATAAATAAATAATAACAGCTAGGGTCCCTTGAAGAATGTGCATATAAATATGGGCCACAGGAATTAAGGTTATGGCAGCTGCTATTGACCCTAGGGCCAGTAGAATAAGTCTGGCTGGAGGAAGACGGGTGTGCAACAATTTGCTCCACTTGGCACCTGATAGTCCTTACTCAATGTCCTGAAATAGCGGCTGACCGACTGTGTTCAGCTGAGCACCTATGAACATCAGGCTCTGAACTGGCTGAACATGAAACTTGGAATGATGTTAACTGAGATGCCTAGAAATAGACATAAGTGGAGCAAGTAGTACCTGGATTTCTCTAGAAGATGCTTGTTTGGGGCAGTAAATAGCCAGTTGTCTAGGTAAGGAAACAATCGGAATCCCAGCAGTCTCAAGTGAGCTGCTACCACTGTAGTACATTTGGTAAATGCTCTGGGGGTTCTGGTGAGACCAAAGAGCAGGGCTCTAAACTGAAAGTGACTAACCCCCAGCAGAAAGTGCAGAAATCTTTGGAATCAACTTTTTAGCTTGATGTGATAGCACACATCCCGAAAATCGATGGAGCACATCCAATTGTCCTAGCATAAAAAAAGGCAGAATGGACTGAACTGTGACCATTTGGAACTTAGCCTTCTTCACAAGTTGATTTACTTTGCTTAGATTCAGAATTGGTCTCTGGTCCCTGGTTTTCTTTGGCACTAAAAATAATCTTGAGTCTCAAGTTCCAAATCCTTTCTGCTCATTGGGACCTCCTGGATGTTTCTTTTGTCTAGCAGCTTTTGAATTTATTGAGCTGCTGCCTCCCTCTGACTGGATGAATGTGAGGAAGTCTTTTTTCTTTTGGTTGGGGGAAATCAGGGAAACATTGTATGAAATAACCTCTGGATATTATTTTTAGCACCCAAGAATCTTTTGTTATTGATGCCCAGATGTCTGGGTGCAAAGACAAGTGCACCCCCAACTGCCTTCAGAGGAGGGTACTCAGGCAACCTTTCAAGAAAGCTGAAAGGGTTTATCCGAATAGGAATCTTGGAAAACCTGGTTCTGCAGCCTCCACTGTTGTGAGGATGGTGTCTTCCATTTGAACACCCCTCCCACCTCTGGGGGAGATATCCCCCTGTGAATCCTCTGAAGGACCCTGGGACTTACAGAACCACATTTTCTTACCTCCTCTTTGATTCCTGGAAAAAGATCATTGAGGAGTAGAAAAGCATATCCCTATGGCAGAGTCTTTTCATCCTGTTCATCTCGGGAAAGTGTTTCCTTAACAGTAGGAACAAAGATGTTCAGTCAAAGGAAGCATTGATGAAAGAAGACTTGAAAGGCTCTGCAAAGTAGCACAAGTGTATCCAGGCATGTCTCCTAATGGCTATGCCTGAATCAGCCACCTGTGAGGTACCCTCTGCAGCATGGGAAATTAGCCAAAATATAGCCTCATGGACATTACAGATGGATAAGAGAGTGGCCAATTGTGAAGAAGATTTCTTATAGACCTCTATAGACATGGATATGGCAAGGGATTTGGAAAGCTCCTTAGCCAAATCCTACTGTAGCCTAGTGAAATGTTCCAAGTAATTCAGAGACTGTAAGGCAAAGTTCACTGAGGCAAAACTGCGCTTCTCAAATCTGTCTAACATCCTGGACTCTGTTACGGGGATGGACATTGCAGCAGAAGAGTACTGCTCTGCCAGCTCCTTCTTTGTGGCTGCCACCACAACTATAGCATCAACAGAAACTCTCTTGCTCCAATGTAGCTTGTCCTTGGGGGAGCATGAAAATTGTCATGATGATGGGGGATGGGTTTTACAGTATCCAATTCCATCCACACCCAGTAAGAGACTAGATGTATAAGCTCATCTACCAGGAGAGTCACCCAAGACAAAGATGCAGTGGACCCAAAAGCTTCCAGGAACACCTACTCCTTTTGGGAGGGGGTATCACAGGAGCAACCACCCTTTTGCTTGAGAATTTCTAAGATGTCTCAGAAGCATACATCATCTGATGGAGATCTGCAGGACCCCTCCCCTTCATCAAAGTCCATGTCTTCAGTGAGAGACTCCTAAGGGGAGTCAATGTCTTCCCTCTTGCACATTCTGTTATAAGGAACCTCCTCAGAGGGATGGTCTGGAGAGGTATCTGAAGAGGGAGGAAAGTCCTCAAGGGGAACTGTCTGGACACTAGATGAGGCCGGCTGCCTCAGTGAAATAGGCCTGAGAGTATCAGAGCTTGGATCGAAAGGAGGCAGGGATGTAGGATCCAAAGATGAAAGAGTAGTTGAATCTCTCAGATGAGAGATGGCCCTCTGCACCACCTTGAAAGCATAAGGACCAGAGGATGCCATAGCTGGTCACACAGGAGCTGAAACTCCCAATGCCACCATTCCCAGACCCTGCCTGGCCCCATACCTTGAAAGGGGAGTCAGACCTGAGCTGTCCAATGCTGAAGCTTCAAGGGATAGGGGAGGCTCAGTAAACTAACCTTTTAGTCAGCTCAGCTCAAGAAGCTTAATGGTTTGGGAGTGTAGAAGGTGCCTTGAAGCTTTGGAAGCTGGCCGACCATTATATGCTTGGCAGAAGAGAGCCTATGGAGCTAAGGTTACCCAGCAGTAATCAATATGATGAACATTTTTTTGTTCTTAACAATATTTGTATAAAACATTTCTTGATATAAATTGCATGCTATACAGTAAAGCATTTTCAGTTATTGTTGTATGTGATAAAGATACTAAAGTAAACAAGTGCCCTTTTTACTTCTGTTTTAGTTTTAAGAAATGTAGGCATTACAATTAAAAAAAAAACAGAATAAAGGTTGGACAAAAGCATGTTTAAGTTAGTGTGTGGTAATCTTGAGTTGTTGAAGTAGGGAGTGGGGTGTAAAAGTACACAGATTATAATATATGTACAGTTGCTATATTTTCTCTTACTTTGGAATAGGTGAATGCCAGGATTAAGGCCCTTGGTTTAATCTAATAACAAGTTAGTTGTAAAGCAAGTAAACAGGAGAATACTGAATGTAATGACATTTTTTTCTTTAGCAAATAAATGTTCATTGTGATTTGAGAAGTCTGCAGCTGAGGGCGGCTGTACATTTTGTTCTAATATTTCAATGGAGACAAGCAGACTGGTAGGCAATAAAACCCAAAACACTTTTTTAAGATGAAAAGTTAATGTTTTCTGGGAAGGGAATAAAGATAAGGCAAGAACAGACAGCAATTAGTGTAAGTAGGAGCATAAGCTGTAACATTAATTTTAGGATAGGCAAAGCATGTATGTGTAGCCATTGATTTGGGACAATTGATCCTCTCAAGAGGGTTAAACTTCATTACTTGAAGACATACATAGTTCTGTGTGTTTGTTTAATAGATTATAGGGTTACTCCATGGGTGGTTTTTTTTTTGTTTGTTTTTTTTTTGCTTGAGGGTTTTATTAAAACCAAAAGTGTTGTAAAATATGACATAGGTTTAAGTGGAAACGACAAGAAACAACTATAAAAAGGGCCAACCTGCCATGCATTAGTGGGTGCATGCAACACAAAAGCTGTAAATAGATATTTTAAAAAGCTGTCATATATATATATAGTTGGGAATGATCACTTCTAATCATAATAGTTGCACTGTCAATATTGTTTTGCAATGTGAATGGTCTCGTGGGAATAGAAAAAATGATAATAGTATTCAATTATATTAAGAAATGCAAACTGCAAATAGCAGTGCTACAGAAAAAAAACATTTAGAAAGAAGTGAACATGTGAATTTGATAAAGAAAGGATTTAGAAATGGATATTCAGCAGAATAACAGGCAAAACGGAAAAGGGAGCACTTATATTAATTGCTACAGGAACTCTAATAGTGATAGAAGAGGTAAAAAGATGATAATGGTAGATTTATGATAGTAAGGGGCTACTGGCCTGTATTTATATGCCATCTAAAACTGCTATTACTGAACTTAAGAAAAGGTTTAGGAGAAATAATCAGCTTTTAGCATGGAATATTACTTATAGGTGAGCAATGGAACTTGCTTTCCAACAGTGAAGATGTATCTGGGAGTCCAAGAAGGGAAATATAACAAAATAGGATAGATTTCTGATGAAAGTTATAAAACTATTTGGTATGGAAGCTGTGAATTCAGTAGTAGGAACTCAGAGAGAGAATTTACACAGTATTCCCCTAGGTACAATAACTGGTCTAGATAAGCCAGAAAGTATATTTCAGTGTAACATAAGCATTTAATTGAAAGCTTCAACACACATGCAATAATTATTGAAAATCAAGCACCAATAACAACTTAGATAAAAATGCAGAGTAATGAAAATAAAATTGAGATAGTGGTTCTTCCCACCTACCTGTTAAAAATAGAGAAATTTAAGGGATGGGGAAGGGAAATTATGTGACAGTTATTACCGAAGACAGAAATTTCTTTTGAAGGTATAGCTACTGAGTGGGATACAATGAAAGTGAAGTTTAATAAATATGGTAGAAATAAAAGAAAAAGGGATATGGGTAAGAAGTAAGAATTATTTAGAAGGGTTGAGAAAGGTTAGAGTATTGCAAAATAAGGGGAATCTCGCAGTCAAGAAGTGCAACTGCAAATTGCTATAGAGAAATGGGAGTATCTAGATAATATGCATGAGTTTAGAAAGACTGATGTTAAGCAACTGTTTTTTCATAATAACTCTAGAGGGCAAAAACGTTTAGCACAACCACGTAGGCAACATAGGTTCAGAGGTTCATAGGATAATACTAAGCTATTGGCCCAAAGGCCATTATAAGCATAGACAAGAATTTAACACATGTTCCCACAAAGTCAGCACTTTTTTCCCTGTCCAGCAGGGACACAGGTGGGATCCCAGGGGTATATTTTCTGTTTCCCATCCAGTCATCCAGGTTCCTCTTAAAGAGGGCTAGTGAGATACTATGCTTGACATGGAGGAAGTCTATTCCACAAATGGGACACAAATCTATCCCACCAACAAGTTCTTTTAATGTCACAGACCAGGTTGAGACCTTGTGTGCAGGTTGCACGAGTGGAGATTGGCTTATGGATATGTAGCAACTCCATCAAGGCTGAGTCTGAGACGGCCTTGTATGCCAGGCACAGGTCACCTCTGAGCAGTCTGTACAAGACTGAGTAAAGGGACAGGGCTTTTAGCTTATCTGTACAGAGTAGGTGTTTGAGACCCTGGATATTCCTGGTCAGGAACTTTTGTGGTCTCTCCAACTGCTGCATGTGCTTGGCAAGGTACATACCAAAGGGGGCATTATATTCGATAATGGGTCTGATAAGGGAGGAGTACAGGGATGTTATGACCTCATTGTTCCTGTATGAAATGCCCTTACTTATGAGGTGGGCCATGTAGAAAGCCTTCCGTACAATGGAGGCAACATGGTGGTCAAAAGTCAGGCTGCTATCAACTTGGGTGCCCAAATCCCTCACAACTGATTGCATGCTTAGTACATTGTTACTAATTTGATAATTAGTAGGGACATCATTTTCCCCAAAGGGGATAATGATACATTTCTTGTCATTCAGCTTGAGGCCATGCTTCTGGCACCAGTCATTAGTTTGGTTAAGGCCCTCTTGGAGGATGTTCACATCACTAGGAGAATGTATGACAGTGCCCAGCTTGCAGTCATCTGCAAACTTGGTCAGCCACAGACCACTGGTTTTGGCTTGCACCTCTGAAAAGTATATCCCAAACAGTAGTGGCTCCAAGACTGATCCTTGGGGTACAAAGGTTTGTTACAGGTCTGCTACTAGAGGTGGCTTCCCCTATTTTGACTGAGTGGGTTCTATTAGTGAGCCAGTTAGCTACCCATCTGTTAACATATGAGTTGATGCCTAGCTGGGAGAGTTTATCTATTATGCCTGAGTGGGGAATAGTGTTGAAGGCTTTGGCTAGGTCAGGGTAGGTGGTGTGCACTGTCTTGCCCTAATCCATAGCTTTGGTGACCATTTCAAAGAAGGCGACCAAGTTTACCAGGCTTGATCTCCCTTTGACAAAACCAAAGCATGCAGGATCAAGCATTTGGAGGTTGCCAATGTCCTTGTTTCTAAGGCACATGATAATGTGTTCCATGGCCTTGCAAATCACACTAGTTAGGCTGATGGCCCTATAATTTCCTGGGTTAGTGGATGGTCCACCTTTGAGCAGAGGAATGACAGTGGCTGTCCTCCATTCTGCTGGGATGAAGCTGGTGCACAGGCTTTGGTTGAATAGGGTGCCTAGTGGTGCTGAGAGGTCTTGCCTGAGTTCATGTAGGACACAGCCAGGGATGTTGTCGGATCCCATGGAGGCTGTATTTTTTTGCCTTTGAAAGGGCATTAATAACCTGATCCCCGGTGATGAGGGGAGGGAGGAGGTGCTGGGGATGTCCTGGTTTACTGATGGGGGGCAGGGGGTGAAGTTTTCACTGAACTTGTCTGCCAGCAGGTTAGCTATATCCATGACGTTTGTGTATGTGGTATTCTTGACCACCAATTCAGAGCAGATTTGGGAGTTTCTTTGAGAGTGCGGACGTATGCAAAGAGGGCCTTGTGATTGTCCTTAGTGGATGTGGCCAATTTGAACTCAAAGTTAGCCTTAGAGATTCATAGGTTCATAGATTAGTACTAGGCTAACTGCCCTCATGGGCCATTTTAAGCCTAGCCAATTACCCCATGTGAGAATCAAACTCTGTACATTGCGTTTCTAAGGTAAGCACCTTAAGCATTATGCCAACCTCCCACCAGTGACCTTATTTGCTTGTTCAGACAAAGGAGAGATTGCTTCCAACTTGGCACCTGCTCCTTATTGGTCCTGGACAGCAACTTTTTTCCTTTTAGTATAGAGTCTATTTATTGCTGCTGCTCACCAGACAGGTTTACTCTTCATTCAGGAAGATGATTTGGTCCTGTTAGGTACTGTTGAGTCCATGCAGCTATATATGTGCTCAAATAGTTTTTTGGTGTAGGCTTGGACAGTAGTGCTTGATTCAACTGAAGGGATGGTGGCTGTAAAGCTGCTTATACCTGCTCTCTGGAGGTTGTAGTCAGCTTTGGAAAAGGTTTTTCTTCGACCCTGGCAAAGGGTGGGGGGGGTCAGGGGAGATGGTGACTTTTGAAAGTTATTGCTTTCTGGTTGGTTCTTACCAAGGAGGATGACACTGTAGGGGTGCTACAGTGGCTACTCATGTTCGTTAGTACTAGCTCCAGGATATTTTTGCCTCTTGTGGGGTGTTGACAAGCTGATCCAATGCATTGGTATTGATGAAGTCGAGGAATCTCTGGGTATTCGTGTTTGGGCTAGAATAGAACTTCCACTCTATGGTTAGGTAGTCAAAGCCACCCAGGATCAGGGTAGAGGGTTGAATCTTGATGGATTCAAGTAAGTCCAGCTAGGTGGAGTGGGCCTCCTGAGTCATGGTTGGGGATCTGTAGCTATCTATGATTTGAATAGATGTTTTGTCAATAGTTAACTGCACCTGGAATGTCTCCTGTGCATCAAACTGTTTGATTAGCCTGGAGGTGTGTATGTCTTTAATAAATATTAAAACTCCACCTCCTTTGGGTTTATAGCTATCAGTTTGGGGTCTGAAAGTATAATAGGACAAGTAACTTGGTAAGGCTGGGGTGCTCTCTGCAGCTTTGAACCAGGTTTCAGTGACTGCACAAATGTCAGCATCTTCCAGGATGAGTAATGATTGCAATGAGTGCAGTTTCATGTTAACACTCCTTGCGTTTAGCAGCATGACCTTTAAATTTTGTTTAGAAGAATTTTTCATGTTGGTAATTTTGTCCTCATGACTTTGCCTAAAAAAGGCACTATGGGGAGGCAAGAGCCTTTACCAGAAGCCTGAAGCCCAGGGAAGACAAAAGAGGGCCATCTCTGGAAAAGCATCATGGTGTGTTAATCATGTCCTCCCAGGCTGTCAGGTACTGGATCCCCTTGGAATGACACCAGAAACTAGGACAATTGTTAAAGGCAATAATTTTCTGTTTGTACTGAGGATGCTGCTTAAGGATAGGGACATACCTGCCTGGGACACATATTCAGTGAGCTCAATCATATCTCTCTTCATATAGTCTCAAGAGGTACGTCTTAAGTCATTCACACCAACATGGACTATGACAGAGTCATAACAGTGCCTGTTTTGGTTAGGTAGTCAAAGTTAGCCTTAGAAGGTTGCTCTTCAGTTAGTCCTACCCACCCTCCCTGTTTTTGTTTTGGTGTTAATCTTAGTGGCCTTGAAACTGCCCGCCCCTCTTGTAAATTTGTGTTTGGATACTCCTTCTGGGTCCATCTCATTTGCTCACTCAACTGAGTGCAGTGAGATCATATTCTGATTTCAGGCACTCCTACTGTGTACAAAGAGAGCATCTGGGAAAAAGAAAAAAAAATTAAGCTTGTTTCCTGCCTTTCCTGTTAAGTGGTATAGACTATTTGTAGGCTTCTGAGCCCCCAAGCCCTTCTGTGTTGGAGGGAAGCCTTCTAGCTTAGTTATTTTTTTCTTATAACTAGCCAGTTTTCTAGTTTCAGCACTCAAATCTGTTTCTTTGATCTCAGCACTTGTTCAGAAAAAAAAAAAAAAATTTTCATCTGCTTTTACTGTACTTGTGTTTCTACCTACTTTATTTTACTTTTGCATCATCTTAAAAGTACTCAATTGTATTTATTACTGCTTGGTGTAACTCATTCTAAGCCTTTTGGTTTAAACACTTGGGCTTCGGACCAGTTGTTTTGCACTGAGAGGGTTTGTGGTCTGCACTGTAGTGGCAGAACAGGTAGCTTACATCCTTCTAGGCTGGGAACTGCTGATTGAGGGCTCAGTGTCTGTTATTCTAAAAGTGTATTAATTCTGGTTTAAGCACTTGGGCTTTCAGGCCAGTTATTTTACATTAAGAGGGTTCGTGGTCTGCACTCTTGTGGGAGGAGAGGCTGGACTCTGCCCTTCTGAGCTGGGAATTTCTGGTTAAAGGCTTATAGTGCATGCATATCTGAACTGCTTCTTACTGAAGTTTGTGCGCCTTGTTTGCTGTGGCATAGATCGGATTCGGGCCTGCTGGATCTAGCTTTGTTTGTGTAACTTGAGCACTAATCCAGGCATTCTCTAAAGTATTCAATTGTATTTATTACTGCTTGGTAGTAACTTCATTAAAGTGTATCCATCATTCTAAGTCTTTTGGATTAAGCACTTGGGCTTCAGACCAGTTGTTTTACATTAGGAAGGTTTGTGGCATGCACTGTGGTGGCAGGACAGGTAGCTTTCATCCTTCTAAGTTGGGAACTGTTTATTGAGAACCCAGTGTCTGTTATTCTTAAAGTGTATTAGTTCTGGTTTAAGCACTTGGGCTTCAGGCCAGTTATTTTACATTAAGAAGGTTCGTGGTCTGCACTCTTGTGGGAGAAGAGGCTGGACTCTGCCCTTCTGAGCTGGGAATTTCTGGTTAAAGGTTTATAGTGCCTGAATATTTGAACTGTATCTTACTGAAATTGGTACACCTTGTTTGCTGTAGCAAAGACTAGATCCAGGCCTGCTGAATCTAGCTTTGTTTATATGCTTGTTGTTTGTTTGCTTGTTATTTCCCTGGAACGCTAATTCCACCTAATACACGGCTTCTCAGCGCTTCTGTGGATCACTAGTGATATCTGCATTGCTTACTGTACTTATTTCCTTGTTTCACTTGAAAGAAAGTTACTGTTTGTCGTTTTTGCATTTAAGTTACCTGTAACACATTGCACTTAAGTTACTTGGCACTTGCTCACTAAAGCAATTATATAAGTCAGCACTAAAAATTAAAAGCACTAGACCCTCACTCCCCACTGGCCCTTGTTTTCAATTATAAAGGAATTCCCAATATTATTCTAGCATGTTCAAAGGTCAGTTGTCAATCTCCTCTCCGGTCCAGCTGGTGAATCTGGGAATCTTGAGGCAATGTTACAACCGCCTCATGTACACAGACAACCCTCTCCTCCTCCCAACAAATTCCAACACATGTGAGAGATGCAACCATATAGCCAAACTGGAGGCTAAGCTCTCTCAACTCAGTACTGGCATAACCAGTCAGGAGGAGAAGGAAACCACACTCACTACAATTCCAGTCTCACATAGACCTACCACGACAGCAAACCAAACACATAATCACACAAAAACATACTCAGAGGCTCTAAATAAAGATCTGCCTAAGCAGCAGAGAACTCCAAAGCAGACACCCAAGCAACCGCTACCCCAAAACAAAACACGTGCAACACATATCTCACAAAGCCAGTGTGCCGAACAGTTACAGCCCTTAAGACCAAACAACACACCTGATACACTTGTAATAGGTGACTCTACCGTCAGGCACACTGACGTCCCGCTCACCAGGCTGAACAAGGAGAGGGTTACAGTGAGCAGCCTGTCGGGCACTAGGATCCGCCACATAAAACAAGCACTCAGGTCACTCCAAGGCAAGTACAAATATGACTCAGTCATTGTCCATGCTGGTGTGAATGACCTGAGACGTACCTCCCTGGACTACATGAAAAGAGACATAGAGGAGCTCTCTGAGCATGTAGCCCAAGCCGGTATGACCCTGACCTTGAGTAGCATCTTACCCTCACCAAGAATGATGCCACAATATGAAGACAAGATGATCAATTTCAACAACTGACTTAAGTACTGGTGTCATTCAAAGGGGATCCAATGCCTGTCAGCTTGGGATGATATGCTCGACAAGCCATGATGCTTCGCTAGAGACGGCTTGCACCTGTCACCCCTGGGCTTTTGGATATTGGCAAAGGCTCTTGCTACCCCCATAGTGCCTTTTTTAGGCAAGGCTCAAAAGACAAACCCACCTCCATAGGTATCACAAGGGATAAGAAACTAAGAGTAATGCTACTCAACGCCAGAAGTCTAAACCTCAAGATGCACACACTCAAAACTCTCCTTAGCATGGAGAACATTGATATCTGTGCAGTAACAGAAACCTGGTTCAGGGCTCCCGAGAGCACCCCAGCACTACCAGGTTATACCTCATACCATGCTTTTCGGCCCCAAAACTTGGACCAAACCACAAAAGGAGGGGGAGTATCGATATTCATCAAAGATACCCACACCTCCAGGTTGGTGGCAAAGCATGAAGCATCAGAGACTATCCATGTGTAACTAACAGTGGGTAAAACTGCCTTCCAGTTTATAGCCTGCTACAGACCACCCTCCCAAACCCAGGAACCCCACTCGGCCTACCTGAGAACACTGGAAAATATGAAGGTCTCTCCAAACACCATTATATTGGGTGACTTCAACTACCCAAAAATAGACTGGGAGCATTACTCTAGCTCCAACACCCTAACCCAAAGGTTCCTAGAATTTATAAACTCAAATGCTATGGAACAACTTGTTACCACTCCCACAAGAGGGGAAAACATACTGGACCTGATCATCACCAACATGGGGACTATATGCTCCAGACCAGAAGTGTATTTCTCACTGGTAAGATCAGACCATAAACTAATCTCGCTGGATATTCACATCCCGACCCCACCCCCTGCCCAGAAAACCACAGTGAAAAACTTCTCTAAAGCAAATTGCACACTCCTCAAAACCGAGGTGGAATCCTTCAAAGCCCCTGGGCCTGTGGAAAATACGGCCCAGACCGCAGAATCCTTTATAAACGCATTCTATGAACACCTTCAGGAATGCATGGATCATGCGATCCCAAATAAAACCAAGACCCAATCCCCCAAAGGCAGACATCCTGTCTGGTGGACCCCAGCCATAAACAAACTATACAATAGAAGGTGGAAGCTACTAAATGATAGAGCAAAATCCCAAAAAGGGAAGGCATCACTGATCAGTATTAGCAAAAAACTACGGGCACTCATAAAATTGTCTAAGGCCAGCTTCGAGAGAAAAATTGCACAGGACACTAGGGATAATCACAAGGCTTTCTTTAGTTATGTTAGGAACCTGGGTGGTAATTCCCAGATATGCTCAGAATTAGTCCTAAATGACAAAAAATACACCAAACCCACAGACATTGCCAACATCCTAGCTGACAGGTTCAGCGCAAACTTCTCCACCCCTCTCCACCAAAAGGGCAAATATCTATCCCAGCAGAGTGCTGCCCCCCTGACATCTCAGATGCTCAGGTTAGAGCCACCCTCTCCAAAGCAAAAACAACAGCATCAATGGGACCAGACGGTGTCCCGGGCTGCGTCCTACATGAACTCCAAGAAGAGCTAAACCCAAACATAAAACTACTGTTCAATCTCAGCCTTACTACAGGATATGTGCCCAAAGAGTGGCGTACAGCAACAGTGGTCCCTCTCCATAAAGGTGGTGCCTCAACGGATCCTGGAAACTATCACCCCATAAGCCTGACTAGCTTGGTCTGCAAAGCTATGGAAAGGATCATCATGGACCTCATAAATAAAGATATTGGGGACCTACAGACACTGGATCCTACCCAGTTCGGCTTTGTTAAGGGCAGATCCTGCCTCTTAAACCTGGCTGATTTCTTTGAAACAGTCACCAAGGCCATTGATGAGGGGAAGGTGGTCCACACAGCCTACCTGGACCTCGCAAAAGCCTTCGATACAATACCCCACTCGGGCATTATAGATAAGCTCACCAGCTTAAATATAAACCCCTATGTCACTAGATGGATTGCAAACTGGCTCAAGGACAGAACCCACATGGTTAGAATTGCTGGAGCCATGTCAGACTCCAAACCAGTTACAAGTGGTGTCCCACAAGGCTCAGTCCTGGGACCTCTCTTGTTCGGTATATATTTCTCGGAGGTACAGGCCAACACAGAAGGACTGTGGCTGACCAAGTTCGCAGATGACTGCAAACTGGGCACAATAATCGACTCTCCAGCCGGCAAACAGCATCCTCCAAAAGGGCCTCATAGAAACAGACAACTGGTGCCAGAGCCATGGCCTCAAGCTAAATGCCAAAAAGTGTATAGTCATCCCCTTTGGCAAAAACAAAGTGCCCACAAATTACCACATAGGTGGTAATCCATTAAGTACAGAAGAAGTAATTAGGGACCTGGGGACCAAAATTGATAGCAATCTCTCATTTGACAACCACGTGGCCAAAGTGGTTAGAAAAACATTTTATATAGCCCACCTAATCATGAAGGGATTCACATCTAGATCAGGGGAGGTCATCATGCCTCTTTACTCATCCCTCATTAGGCCCATAATTGAGTACAATGCCCCTTTTGGGATGTACCTTACCAGACACCTGCAGCAACTGGAAAGACCCCAAAAGTACCTCACCAAGAGGATCAAAGGGCTCAAACAGATGCCATATGCTGCCTGGTTAAAAAACTCCAGCTCTACTCAGTGGCATACCGCCTGTTCAGAGGCGATCTGTGCCTGACGTATAAAGCCATGTCCAACCCGGAATTAATGGACATGCTGCACCTCAGAAAATCCAAATCCCATCGAGCCACGTGCTCGAGAGACTTGAACCTCAGCACTGAAATAAATAGGACATGCTGGAGGGACAGATTCATAACCCAGAGGCTCCCTTCACTCTGGAATAAAATCCCAGTCCAGGTTAGGCAGAGTCCCTCATTGACTCTCTTCAAGAGGAATCTTGATGAGTGGATGGGAGATCATAGGTTTACCCCGGGTATCACTTCTGTGTCACTGTTAGACAGAGGCACAGTATACTAACCTCGAAAAAGGGCATAGCAAAATAAATTTAAAATGGGTGGCGAAAGCCAAACACATTCTGGCTAGGCTTATAAATGCCCTAGGGCAGATAGCCTAGTATGAACCTATGAACCTATGTTGTTGAAAGACTTGCGTGCATGAGTGATATGGTGGATTCTAGCACCTGACAAGCAACGTACTGTGACTTTTCCCTTGTCTAGCCTGGTGAGGGGCACATCTGTGTGTCTCACGATAGAGTCTTCTATGACTAGTATGTTGGGTTTGTGGCAGGCCTTACAGGCTGTGAGACACAGGCAATTGTACTATGTGTGATGCTTGGTGTGGTGGGTTGTGATGTGCATGTGTGCTTTTGCCTCAGAGGTCTTTTTTGTTTAAGTATGTTTTTGTTAAGAACCTCCACATATGTAGCAATGTACTGTACAGGTGTGGGTGGTGTTAGAGGTGTGGTGTTTGTGCAGACAACCTTCTCAGTGCCAGATGTACTGGCTTGTGATTAAAACATCAGGGATTCTAGGTTCTTAATGTAACTGCATCTCTCACATATTGTGTGCCTAGGTGGTAGAAGAAGAGGGATGTCCATGTACATGAGGCAGTTGTTGCACTGTCTCAGGATGCCCATATCAACAAGACTAGCAGGAGAAACCACAGAAAACTGTCCATTCATGGTTGTCAAAATCTGTGGAAGAGAGGTAAAGGATGGTACAGTGGGTACTATCAGAATAGAGTATCTATAGGTGTGAGTAGGGCTGGATAAAATCACAGTAGTTACAAGGGAGGGCATCAGTTACACAGGAGTGCTGGTAATGGAAAAAATGCAACTGGGATGCCTCATAATGGGTTAAAACAGGGCAGCGGCAATGTGCAAAGAGCAAACAAACATAACAACCCTACAAACACAGGGTATAAATACCAGAAAAGATGGAAGAATCTAGGTACTCGAATTACTACCCAATCCCGCTAGCCCCTGCTCTTTCAACCAATCACTCATGATAGAGAAGGTCAGGCAACCCTGTTACTCTCACTAACAGCGAAGACAAGACACTACCAGCATAAGATGGCAGCTAAAAACAGAGGAATCTCAACAAGCAAAACAACCAGGCCTGGATAACAGCAGGCCTCTATCCAGACTATGCTACCTGACTAAAACACAGAAACTTTACAAAAACTGCACAGAAAAGCACATATAGAGCACTCACAAACAGAAAATACAACTCTCAGTATGAAAAAGCAGTTTACAGGTAAGTAATTCAGTAAAAATGCAATTACAGTAATGAAACACTAACTAGCAATGAAAATACAGTTAAAACAGTACAAAAATGCAGTGAAACAGTAAAAAAAAGCTTTATAACAGTGCAAAATGTAGTAGATTAGTTGTATAACACAACTATAAGCTTTAAGAAGTACAATTCAATGAAATAACTGTAAGAAAAAAACTTATTCTGTCCTTGAAGCCTCAGGGAATTTCTGCTTTGTCACAGTGATGAACTACCATTCCTCAGCCAGGTAAAAGCAAGCACAACACCCTGCAGACACAGGGTTTAAATACCACAAAAGATGGAAGAATCGAGAAGCTCGAATTACTACTTAATCCTGTAGCCCCTGCTCTTTCAACCAATCACTCATGCTAGAGAAGGTCAGGCAACCCTGTTACTCTCATTAACAGCGAAGACAAGACGCTACCAGTAGAAGATGTCTGCCAGAAACACAGGTAACTCAACAAGCAAAACAACCAGGCCTGGATAACAGCATTCCTCTATCCAGACTACGCTACCTGACTAGAACACAGAAATCTCATGAAAAATGCACAGAAAAGCACAGGCAGGGCACTCACAAACAGAAAATACAACTCATAGTATTAAAAAGCAGTTTACAGTTAAGTAATTCAATAAAAATGCAATTACAGTAATGAAACACTATCTAGCAATGACAGTACAGTTAGAACAGTATAAAACAGTACAAAAATGCAGTGAAACAGTAAAAAAGCTTTATAACAGTGCAAAATGTAGTAGATTAGCTGTATAGCACAACTATAAGTGTTAAGAAGTGCAATTCAATGAAATAAATATAAGAAAAAAATTATTCTGCCTATGGACCCTCAGGGAATTTCTGCTTTGTCACAGTGATGAATCACCACTCCTCAGCCTGGTAAAAACAAGCCATAAAGTAGAAAGGATTGCCGCCAAACTTAGGAAGTGTATAATAAGGAAAAATAACCAGAGAGCCTGTAGCAGTATTAGAGATACTTTGGAAATTTTATGAAAATTTATACAAAGCAAAGAAAAGTTGAAATCAAGAAAAAGAACAAATTGAAATATTTATGCAAGAGTTAAGTATAAAAAAACAATACAAACTAGTAAGACCACAAACAACCAGGAAGGTACTGTGCAGGGAATAGTCCAAATCCTTTATTAAATGAGAGACATTAGTGCTTTTGTTCAAACTGTGTGAACTTCTTCAGATACCAAACTTACAACATTCAATTGTTTAAATACACTAATAATTAAACCAATTAAAACACCAAGCTTGTTAAGTTAATTACCATATCAACCCTTGCAAATAATGCGTCCATTCCTTTTTTCAGATCCAGCACCAAAAATGAAGTAGTCCAATGAACATTACAAAAGCCCTTTTTCAACACATTTAAAAAACATATTATCATATGTGTTATAAAAAGCTTTTACAGCAACATATAATTTATATATATATATATATATATACACACACACACACACACACACACACACACACACACACAGCAATATATATAAATACATCTTAATTTTTTTAAGTTGCACTGAATAAAGAAAAAAACAATCCTAAAAATGTAAAGAATCATAAAAATGATAGTATCTTATAAATTCTCATATTCTCCATCTGTCCAAGAATCTAAGCATACAGTAAATAGAAATATATTCATTCAAGCCTGGCCACGTTGAGGCATTCATTTTTAACTGCCATAATAGTTCTTTCTTCTCAAGGTAGAGACCAAAAGGGCCTTCCCTTGTATTTACTTGAATTTCATCTATCACCATGTATTTGAAGTTATGATCTGGAAATTCTATAATGTGCTTGGCCAAGGCATTTGTATCCTTCCTTTTTTAATTCTGTATTCATGCTCATATATTCTGTCCCTGAATCTACGTTCTGTTTTTCCGAAGTAGAAACAGGGACAGACTTGGCAGGAAGCTAGATGTACTATGTACCTAGAATCACAGTTATAATTCCCTGACATAGTATTTTGTATCATTTACTGAAAAACTATCCCCTATTGCTATTTTAGTACAAAAATGACATCTTCCACACTTTGTCATCAGCTTCTTTAAAGGCTTCCTATGTTCCTTATTGCTTCCAGCATATTTTTAAAATTAAAACCTTTCCTAAAAACTAAATGTGTTTTTTCACCCACTTTTGTTCTTCCATTATTGTCATTCATAAAAATTGACCATTTTTTGTTAAGAATCCATCTCACCCATCTATGGTCACTACTAAAAGTTGTAATAAATGCCATAGAATAAATAGACAGTTCATTGCTGCTATTCTGCCTCCCATTCTCAGTGCTTAAATTAACATCAAGAGGTAAAATTGATGTAAAAATACCAATTTCCCTCTTATGTTTTACCTCTGAAATTAATTCCTCTAATAATTTCAGGGGATATGCCCTTTTTAAGAACATTTGATTTAAATTGTCACATTCTAATGCAAAATCCTCTTCCCGTTTTATCATCTTTGCTGCTCTCACTAATTGCCTCTTCACCACTGATCTTTTTTGGTGATTGGGGTGAGAGCTGGTGTAATGCAAGAAAGTGTTTGAATAAGTCAATTTACAGTATATAGTTGAAACATACCTTTTGTTTAAAAAAATCCTTTGTTATATCTGGGTTAAAAAAGGATTCTGTTATGGTATTCAAGGATATGTGGGAAGAGACTAAACAAAAGATAATACAAAAACTGAGAAACTGGAAGTTCTTGGTTATGGATATGGATAGAAAGATACAAGCAATAAAAATCTTTTTAGTCCCTTTAGTTTTTTATATACAGGTCAGGCATATTTTTATCAACCAGTAGAGAAGTTGTGAATAGTAATTGTAATTAACACAGAGCTGAAAGATTTTATCTGGGAGGAAAAATGGGCAAGGGTCAAGTGGGATATGTTTATCCTTCCAATAGAACAAAGTGGTTTGGGATCACCTGATTTAAAAAAAGAAGTTATGTACTCACCATAACGTTCCATGTTTGTAGCCCATCTCGCCCTTCATTCTTACATATGGGTTCAGAGCCGATACTTGGCTCTGACTCGGCCGATTACAAAGCTCAGAGTCTCTTAGTTGGCTCATGGCAAGGTAGGTATCCCATAGTGGACTAGTACAATCCCCAGATCTTGTCTGCTGCTAACTATAAAAGAAATAGAAAAAGATATCCAGAAAGAAAAACAATAGTGAAAGGTCTCCACCCTACCAAAGGCAACACTATCCTGTCTCCATATCCTTCCAGGATGGGGGTAGGTGGGTGGGTTCATAAGAATGAAGGGCGAGATGGACTACAAACATTATGGTGAGTACATAACTTTTTATGTTCTGTAGTGCTATCTTGCCTTCATTCTTACATATAGGACAGCGTCCTTAGCACCTTTTTCTTGGGTGGTTCACGGGAATATACTCCTGAGTACGGTGGACCCAAAGGAGGCTCTGCCTCTGGAGGTCAAATCCAGTTTGTAATGAGTAACAAAGGTATGAGGAGAAGCCCAAGTTGCTGCTGCACAAATACTGTCAATTGGAACTCTGGCTTGAAAGAAAGAAAATGTGGACATGGATCTTGTGGAATGAGCCTTAATCTTGAATGGGAGGATCTTTCCATTGGAGAAGTAAATAAAGGAAATACAGCTGGAAATCCAATTAGATAGATTCACTTTAGAGACTGGCAGACCTATTCTAGATTCAGAAAAGGACACGAACAATTTATCTGATATTCTAAGCTCCTTAGTCCTATGAAGGTAGAACCATAACTGTCTGTGAACATCAAGTTGATGAGATTTATATTCTGCAGTGTTGGAATGATTAGGGAAAAATATAGGCAGTTCAATAGCTTGATTCAAATTAGTCTGAGAGCAAACTTTAGGGATAAATGAAGGATTTATATGAAGGGGAAACCCTGTCTTTGTGGAAAATCAAATAAGGAGGCTTGATTGACAGTGCTTGTAACTCTGTTACCCGTCTAGCTGATGTGATAGCTACTAGAAACAAAATCTTCCAGGACAGAAACTTCAATTGACAGGAATGTGCGGGCTCAAAAGGTGAGAAAGTTAGTTTGGACAGAATGAAATTTAGATCCCACAGAGGTACGGGTTCCTGAAAGGGAGGTCTCAGCAAAGTAGCGCCTTTAAGGAAGGTTTTACATAATCTGTGGGACATCAGATTGGTCTTGTGTTGTCCCAAATGAAAATTTGATATCGCTACCAGTTGGACCCTAATTGTGGCAGCAGCTGATCCCTGATGGAAAAGTTCAGACAAAAACTCTAAGATCATGAGGATAGATGCTGTGTAAGGATCCACTTTTTTTTTCTTTTGCCCAGATAGAAAATCTTTTCCATTTGCTAGTGTATAACTTTCTAGTGGAAGGTTTGTGTGAAAACGTAAGGATATGGGTCACAACAGGTGAAAATTCATGAAGCCTGACTAGGGATGGAAGTGGAGCAGCCACACTGTCAAGTTGAGGGTGTGGAGGCAGGGGTGAAGGGAGCCTGACATGTGTGTCAAGTGGTCTGGAACTGGGTCCAGAGTCCATAGATTGTCTAGAAGATGAGGCCCGAGAAAGGGGAACCAAATCTGATGAGGCCAGTACAGAGTGATCAGAATCATTTTGCTTCCCAAGTACTTTGCTTTCTGGATCACTTTGGATATCAGAGGTAAGGGAGGGAATGCATAAGTCCCAGGGGCCAATTGTGAACATGTGCATCTCTCAGTGACTCCCCCAGAGGGGGGATGAGGGATAAGTAGCTGCTGCATTTTGCATTGATCGGGCTGGCAAAGAGATCGCAGCAAGGCTGTCCCCATTTGCAAAAGATCTGTTCCGCTACTTCCTGATTCAGAGACCACTCTTGAGGCATCAGTATTGCCCCGCTGAGCTTGTCAGCTATCACATTGGTTGTCCCCGGGATCTGTGTTGCTATTAGAAAGCATTGGGAAGATACCGCCCACTGCCAAACACGAAGAGCTCTTGACAAAGGGGGTAAGATCTGGTTCCTCCTTGTTTGTTTAGATACCATACCACCAACATATTGTTGGATTGGATTGCTATCGTCCCCAAGGGAAGAGAGTTGTGAAGTGCTTGCAACACTAGAAGCACTGCTCTCATCTCTAGGACAGTGATATGCAGGTGAGCCTTGTGATCTTGTCATGTGCCTTGGACAGTCCTGCCTAGATAATGCCCCCCACCCTACCTGTGAGGCATTCATGGTCACAGTAGCAACGGGTTGGCGAGGGAGGAACAAAGTGCCTGTTGTCAGCTGATCAGGCTGAATCCACTAACGAAGGTCCCTTTTGCAAGACTCTGTTATAAGAATATAATGAGACAGAGGCAGTTGTTGGAGGGACCACTGAGAAAAAAGAAGCCATTGAAGAATTTGCATATGTAATCTGGCTAATGGGACTAGACTTATGGTAGAGGCCATGGACCCTAAAAGTTTCAGCACTGTCTTTGCCTTGACTTTCTGTAGACGAAGCAAACTGTAAATTTGTTGTCTGAGGTTTTGAATTCTGTCTGCAGGTAGACGAGCTAGCATGGCAACTGTGTCTATTTCTGCACCTATAAAAGTCACAAATTGAGAGGACAATAAGGCAGGCTTTTCCCAATTTATTGTAATCCCCAGCTGGGTACAGAGTTGGATGGTTAAATCTCTGGCTTGTAGAAGTAGGTGCCTGGTGGTGGCAATCAGGAGCCAGTCGTCCAGGTATGGAAACACTTGGAATCCACGACGTCTTAGGTGAGCTGTCACTAGTGCCATACATTTGGTGAATACCCTGGAGGCTGTGGTGAGACCAAAGGGCAGAGCACAAAATTGGTAATGACTGGCTCCAAGCCAGAAGGGTAAATGACTCATCGATGCTCTGTCCATTTTTATATGGTAGTACGCATCTTGGAGGTCTATGGAGCACATCCAATTGTTTTTCCCTAACAGAGGAAGTATAGACTGCAGTGTCACCATCCAGAACTTGGCCTTCTTTATGGATTCATTTAGTTTGCTGAGGTCCAATATGGGCCTCCAGTCCCCTGTTCATTTTGGCACTAAAAAGAATATGGAGTAAGTTCCAAATTCTATCTGGTCTGCAGGATGATTTGGATGACTCTCTTTGACAGCAACTTTTGAACTTCTACAGTTGACTCCTGAATGTAACGAATGTAACCAACCAACTGGTGCATAATTGCCACAGAATCACCAATGAATGTACGACCACCTCTACATTCGTAAAAAAAGATATTTATTCCACAATGGTAAAGCATAAACTGTATACACTTTAAAACAATAAAAAGTTGAGCGCTTTCACCCACAATACAGTGGGCTTCATCAGAACATAGTAGTTGCTTTGAATACACCTCATATTTAAGAATTGGCACCAAATTTGCAGCTAATCTGAGCTTTTAGCCTTTTACATTTTTAAAGCGATACCTACATAAATAGTAGTACCGGCTATCAAGCTCAGTCTGCCTTATCCGAAGAAAGGCAGCTCACAAACCATACTAATAAAATATATATATATATATATATATATATATATATATATATATATATATATATATATATATATATATATATATATATATACACACACACATATCAATGATGAATTTCCTTCATATAATGTATAA
This sequence comes from Protopterus annectens, assembly GCF_019279795.1. NCBI lineage: Eukaryota > Metazoa > Chordata > Ceratodontiformes > Protopteridae > Protopterus > Protopterus annectens. The sequence goes on along the minus strand of NC_056745.1, from coordinate 467,001,413 downwards.
AGTCAAAACCAAAAACAAAAACATACCATATTCAAAAACACTAGGTTATATACATCAAATGTAAATACAATGAAAATGCAATAAGAATACAGTGTATCGTCCTTTCTGTAATGTTTTGGACGCATATACTGATTGATATTAATACAGAAACAAGCTGCAAATTTGGCGCCATTTCTTAAATATAAGGTGTATTCAAAGCAACCACTATGTTCTGATGAAGCCTACTGTGTTGTGGGTGAAAGCACTCAACTTTTTATTGTTTTAAAGTGTATACAGTTTGTGCTTTACCATTATGGAATAAATATCTTTTTTTACGAACGTAGAGGTGGTCGTACACTCATTGGTAATTCTGTGGCAATTATATACCAGTTGGTTGGTTGCATTCGTTACATTCAGGAGTCGTTTGTAGAGCTATAGATATCACCGGTGTCAATTCCCCTAAAGGAACTGCAGAGGAGAAGGAGGATCTTTCTAGGCTTCGTGAAGAAATTGTTACACTAAAAGGTGAAATTAGCAGACTGTTTGAATTGTTTAAGAACATGCCTACAGGTACTGCTATTGTTTCACCTAAGGAGCTGAATAGCAATGACAAAGCTGATCTTAAAGCTGATGTTAATGCTGGCCATATTTGTAATGGCAAATCTGCTCTAGATATTTGAACACAGGAGCAAAATACATCAGCTTGTCATACAAACAACTTTGATAGAAGGGATACATCTGTATTTTACAGAAAGAACGATCAAGATGATGACAGTTTTTCGATTCCCAATGAACAGAGCTCAGGTGTTAGACGTTGTCCTAAGGAAACAGATCACGCTTTGGACATTACTGAGCCACTCAACAGCAGTAAAATAAACATTACTGATTTTACTTTTGATTTTTCCATCTATGATGCTGATGAAGAGGCCAAACGTACTGGCACCAAGCCAAAGCGATTACTTCCATTGAAAACTTATTCAACAGTTACTGGCAACACTTTGCAACATAACAAAGGTACTGTTTTTTCTCATACACATCCTGACGACAAGTCAGGAAGAGTTGGTACAACAAGTAAAGACATACAACTCAATAAATTTTTAACTACTAATTGTAATTTTGATAAAATGACACAGGACTCAGATAAAAATATTACTAATACAGAAACTGTGGGAAGTTTAAAAGATATGATTTATTTGTTGGGTAAAAAATTGAAAGCTATAAATGGTTTAAAGACTGATAATGCAACTTTGCACAAATGTATTAATATGAAAATCGTTCCAATGGGTTTGAGATTTTTTAAAATGCCCATGGTTTTAGTGTTGACTGATAATGGTATTGCTGAATTTAATCAATTTTTTAACGATTGTGGTTTTAACTTTATGAGAATGCTTATTAAATATAACAATGAGAAATTATGCAAATTGGTACAGAAAATTGAGAGTTTAAACACAAAAATAACTAATGACTTGTTATTTTCTGAATGGGAAAGATTATACACCAAGCAATTTAATATAGCTGAGAGATGGATATGTAACATTTGTGATAGGAAACAAAAAGATTTTAAGAGATGTGGAACACTATAAGAAGGGCCTGGCGTACATTTGGTACAGTGATAAAGGAAAGGGGAAGTATGATATCAAGACAGTAAGGAACAGAAAGTAGGAAGCTTTCAGGACAGTGCACATTATTACAACAACGAATCACATTTTCAGAGGGACAGAATCCCACAAGGACAACCATACAGAAACAGATTTCACCAACAGTACCACACACATACAAGAACCAAAGAGAAACAATGGTGGAAGAACAAACAGTGGTAGGAGACAGTGCACATGATAATATTGTGCAAGGTAACAACATCGTAGTTAAGGATAAAACACATACATATAATAACTTTAATATTTACAACTATTCCAGTCTACAAATACACAATACACATTTCAATTTACTGGCTAAGGGTATGAAATATATACCCAACCCATATTTTGGCCTAGTAGATTGTCTATGTGAGGTTAAGAAATTTATCAGAAAGATTAATCTTGCAATATTGTTTAAAAGATAGGTCAAAAATTCAACAAAATACTAACAATAACAAAATAATTTCAGACATAGTGATTAAGCAAAATAGTACCTTCATCCCACCTAGCCACCCTATGGTAGATACATATGAGAAAATAGTGACCAGAGAGATATATACGAAATGTATAATCAGTTTAAAAAAACAAAATTTGTAAGTAATTTGACGGAAGAAGAAGGGAAGACATTAAAAGCCTTACAACTGGACACAAACATTAGGGTGATGAAACCGGATAAGGGGGGTGGGGAGTCATATACGATAGTATTGAATATAGTAAGAAAATGTATGACATTCTTCATTTCTCAGGTAACTATGAACCTATTTCTATCAATGAGATCAATATTGTTTATCAAAGAATAGATTCATACATTGAGGAATTTCACATTGATGGTAGAATAACTAGTGAAATCTATAATTATTTGAGGGTAAAATATCCCAGGTTAGCTACCTTAGTGGGCATACCAAAAAAGCATAAAGACACACAAGATCCCCCATTTCAACCTATCGTTTCTGGTAGCAAATCAAAAACATTTCCCATGGGTAAACTCATAGACATGTGGTTAAAACACATCTATTATAAGATACCTTGCATGGTGAAAGACTCATGGGAGTTTTTAAGTATGTACCCTGCAGACGTTTGGAAAGAGGGATTGATGTTTGTTACTATAGATGTCATCGACTTCTTTTCATGCATTCCTAAACAAGCAGGGTTAGAAGCTTTTAGCAATAGCATCATTAAACATACTAATTTAAACTGGGATGAAGTATGTCTAGTTTTAGAATGCATGTCTATAGTGTTAGATAAGAATTTTATTTATTTAGAGGGTGAGCATTTCAGGCAGACCAGGGGGGTAGCTATGGGAGCAGCTTGTGCTCCCATATTTGCCAACCTGGTCATGCTTGATTGGGAGGACACCACCTTGTTCCCCAGGGTATATTATAAGAGCATCAAACACTATTCAAGATTCTTAGATGACATATACATATTATGGGATGATAGTTTGGACAAATTTGATGCCTTCATTCAAGTTTTGAACAACAGTAGTGATTTTCTCAAATTCACATATTCCCACAGTTAGGATGGAATAGCATATATTGATACTTACATCTCCAATCAGGAAGGTGGATTCAAATCTAGAATACATCAGAAAAGTACTTTTTCAATGACTACTTGAAATATGGCAGTTGTCATCCAGAGAAGCTCAAATATAATCAGTCAGGATACCCATCACTATTAGGCCTTCCCTATTCTCCAGCCTATCAGGATACACCCTTCACCCTCCCACTTCTCCACCCTACCTACTTCTCTATACCACACCCCCAACACACAATCTCATATCACCTTCTCTTTTAATCATTAACTATCTCCCATTTACCATGCTCAGCCTTCCTTCCAAAGTACTTCTCTACTCTCCCTTCATCTTACTTCTACTATCACTATACCATTTAACCTCCTATACTAACACTCCTGTGCCCTCTCCCCCTTTGACTCCCCAGCACCATTACACATCACACTTTCACAACATATCTGCATCTTTAGTTCCTTCCCACCCTCTCCTTCTCTTAAAAATAAAACTTTTTCCAATCACCAACAACAAATACAAACTTAAACCAACTCACTACCAACATCTTCTATCTAAACATACATCAAATAAACGTATCTCCAACTTTAACTATCTTCATTTAGCTGGTGATATACACCCCAATCCAGGCCCAAATTTCTCTCCTACTAATCAGTCTTGCTCCAACAACAAAACTACTCATAAAAACCTCAAATTCCTCACAATCAGCGCACAAAGTTTAAAAAATAAATTAACACTCTTCCATGCCTGGCTCTCCCATAACTCCCCAGACATAGCAGCCATCTCTGAAACCTGGCTAAAACTACACATTAATGACTCTGAATTCCTACCTCCAGGATTTCATTCTCTCCGATCTGACCTCACTAATAGAAGAGGAGGTGGAGTTGCCTTAATCTACTCTAACCTCCTAACTATGACCCCATACCCCAATACCATCCCCTCTTTTAATAATGCAGAACTAGTTATTGGCATACTAAAAATAAACAACCACAAAAGCATCTGTATTATTTCCCTCTACATTCCTCCTGGTAACAATACCAATACTTTAGAAGACATCCTCTCATGGTCCTCTTCTAACATTAAACTAGAAACCTTTATTATGGGAGATGTAAACATTGACTGGGGAAAAATCAGTAACCCTAATCCCTCCATTACTATCAACCTATTCAACTTCACTCAACTTACAAACTCCATTACCAGACCTAACAAAACTAACCCCCCTGGTTCCATACTTGACTGGATACTAGTATCACATCCTAACAAAGTTATAAAATCTGGTGTCAGTCCTGACCCATTAGGAGACCACCTCACTGCCTTCTCTATTCGAGCCACCCCCTCCTCCCCTCTCTCTCTCTCACCACTTTATTCAAACTCATAACCTAACTAACTTTAATCAAACCTCTTTCTCAAACTTCCTGAAGCTAACTAACTGGAACCCCCTAAAAACTTTGCCTCTACACAAAGCTGTTGAGTATTTGAACTCCACATTCTTAACTATCCTTAACTCCCAAGCCCCAATAAGAAGAAAAAGAATCAAAACTAAAACCTCCCCTTGGCTCACCAATGACACTAAAAAGATTATGCTTCAAAGGGATAAAACCTGGAAAACCTACCTTAAACACAAACAACCTGAAATGTTCCTTAAGTTTAAACAACTAAGAAATCTTGCCAAAAAACTAGTCATTACAGATAAAAAATCTTACTACATCAAACTACAAGAAAACCACACAAAAAATCCCAAACAGTTCTGGAACTCCATTAACTCCCTCCTTAGACCAGGTACAAAAAACAACCCCTGTCCTGACACCAGCAAATCTGACACAGAAATTGCCTCACTATTCAATTCCTTCTTTACCTCCTCTATCGCCGAACTAACCAAGACTTTCACTAACAACAACCCTTCCACCCCAATCAATCTTCCACTCCCTTTTCAGCACCACACACTTTCAACCTCAAACCAGTACCCACCAACCTAATAAAGAAACTGCTCTATAAGCTAAAGCCTTGCTCCAATGCCCCTGATAACATCCCATCCTCCTTCCTAAAGATAGCTTCTGAATCCATAGTATTTCCCATCAGCATCCTAATAAACAGGTCTTTACTTGAATCCTATGTACCCAAACTCTGGCATTCTGCTTTCATTCTTCCACTTTACAAAGGAGGCAAAAATTGTAACATCTCCAATTTCCGTCCCATTGCCATCCTCTCCTCTATATCCAAACTCCTAGAAAAATGTATCCACCTACAGCTCAAGCTTTCCTTACTGAACACCAACTACTCTCTCCCACCCAGCATGGCTTCCACCCTGGACACAGCACTAACACTGCCCTTCTCTTCTTCTTTCATTCTGTGAACTCTGCACGTGACTCTGGTAACTTAGTGTTATCTGTTCTACTAGACCTATCCAAAGCCTTTGACACCATCTCCCACTCCCTCCTTCTAAACCACCTCTCTGACCTCAACCTGAGCCAAAATGCTCTCTGCTGGTTCTCTAGCTACCTTTCAAACAGGTCCCAAGCTGTGAAGTGGGGCCAAGCAACATCTACCTTCCTTCCTACCAGTACCGGAATACCACAAAGTTCCATTCTTGGCCCATTACTATTCAATATCTTTATTAACAACATTCATAAAGCCATCCCTAACACCACAATTGTGCAATACACTGATGATTCCACTCTGATCTGCCAAGCCCCTAATGAAACAGAGCTCCAAGCCCTAACCCAAATAGCATTTTTAACCACTGAAAATTGGCTGTTCCAAAAGCACCTCTCCCTAAATGCTAACAAAATCAAGATCCTGCTCTTCTCCCCCTCCAAATCCTCATCTCTTGATAAAAACTCTTTCCAAATAACCAGCCTTAACAACTCCACGATTGAAATAGCAACCTCCACTAAACTTCTTGGTGTTACAATTGATGACCAGCTCAACTTCAATACTCATATTCAACTAAACATCAAAAAAACACACATAAAACTTGGCCTGCTGTATAGAAACATCCACTTTCTGTCCCCTTCCACTAGACTAACCCTTGCCTCTACTTACCTCCTTCCATCTCTACTATATGGCGCTCTAAATCCAAATCCTCCTCTCATCACTGCACCTCCCTTCACTCTCTAAACTGGCTTGAACTCCCAAATCATCTTAACTTTCTCCAACTCACACAATCCATAAACTAGTGTTCCATCCTACTAACTGTCCTGCACTTTCCAATATTCTTCAACCCTATATCCCCCTCAGATCCCTTAGATCGTCTCACCAAAACTGGATCACAGTACAAAAACAAAAGCGCCCAGCAGGCCAACTTCTCTTATCCTTTACCCTTGCTAAAAAATGGAATGCCCTACCCACCTCCCTAAGAACCTGCAACAACCTAGCCAACTTCAAAACCCAACTTTATTCTCACCTTTATTTAAAAAGGATATGCAACTGTACCCTTCAACCTACACCAGTCCAATTATCCTCCCCTTTCTCTCCAGGCTAACCTCTACACCTTTCTAATCCTCCTCTAAGCTCACTTCCTCCTCTAAGCTCACTTAAAATTCTAAATGTAGTAGCTACTAAAACATTTTTCCACTATATGCTTAAGCTACCCAGGCAAACCTCCTTACCTTCCTATCTTCTTCTAAAATACTAATTGCATAAGCTTCTAAACATTAAAGTTTTTAATGATTAATTTTTCTTCCTTGCTTTTTCATTGCTTTTTTTATATATAGCAATCTTTTTCTTGCTGAACTTAACTGAAATTGTTAATACTTTTTGCTTATTGAGCAATCTGATATTGGTATTGTAGACTATTTTTGTAGCAACCTGTTAACTGTAATGTTATCTGTGTCTGAACTCTTTCTTGTAATTAAAATTGTTGTTTTATGCAGAGCTTTACTCCCCAGGCCTCCACTGAAAATGGGCCCCCAAGCCCAGTGGACCTCCCCGGTAATCAAACTGAAATAAATATATAAATAAATAAATATAACATATTTAAAGGGCAATGCATATGAGCTGTACATATGACTTCTGATTACAACAAAATGGTGGAAGAAATTACATTTATAACCGGTTTATTTCTAGAGAGAGGGTATCCACTGAAAATTATGCAATGTGGGACAATATACATGAATGGGGAAATAAATTCAAACCGCTATTAGGATCTGGTGTTGTGAATAAACAGACACAAAAAGTAACAAAGGCCAGAAACAACAATAATAGTGAGATAGTCCAACACCAGAGATCCTTTATATTACAGTACAGTCCAGTAGCAAGTAATGTGATCAATATATTAAGCAAATATTGGTATTAGATGTCTGGAGATTCCATTTTGATAGAAATTACGGGCACAAAACCAGGAATAGTTTACAAAATGGGACAAAATATTAAAAGTTATTTGGAACAAAATCCTGTAGGAGTGAAGGGTAAAGTGAAAGGAATAAGAACACACACTACAAAATGTGGTACATGCAATCAATGCAGATATATATTGGAAAAAGAACATCTGGTTATTAACAATGGATTTAGGCCAACAGTAAAATTCATACAAGGAAACTGCAATACAAAAATGGCTGTTTATTTGGCTAAGTGTAGTAAATGTGCAAGTTATTACATAGGTAAGACTGAGAGGTGTTTCAGGAAACGTATATACGATCACATGTACAATATTACGAGGAAGGATCCTACAAATGCCTTATTCAGACATGTTGAGAAGATGGGCGATACACATGAATTCAAATTTGCTATTCTAGATATTATTAAAATGGACCCTAGAGGGGGTGACCATAAAACATTATTAAGCTTTAAGGAAGTTTGGTGGCAGCTGTATTTGGATGCGGCAACACCACCTGGGCTCAATGATCACATTTCATGTAAGCCCATTTTGGAGATGAATTAATATTTCAGATACAACTTAGGCACAATTCATATACTTTATATACTTATACATAGTACTCAACAGTTTATATTTCACATTTTATATTTACATTTGATTTGGTTATATAAGATGTAGACAGTATTCACATTAGCATACTATTTTATATTATACATAAATCGTTATCATACGTTTCAGTGTATTAGATTATAGGAAGTGGACCTAGTATGATGTTATTATATTTTTTTAGTCAGTGCACATTTAAGTTATTTTTAGTTGTGCACATTAGTCGTATATTCTATTGGATTTGTGTTAACAATATTTCAGACACACATTACTATGTATGTGTTTAACATGGACTTATATATTATATTTCATTTTATTTTATTTTATTTTATTTATTAAGAAGTTCGACAATGTATCTGTATTAATATCAATCAGTTTATGCATCCAAAGCATTATGGAAAGGATGATATATTGTATTCTTATTGCATTTTCATTGTATTTACATTTGATGTATATAACCTAGTGTTTTTGAATATGGTATGTTTTTGTTTTTGGTTTTGACTTTATACATTATATGAAGGAAATTCATCATTGATATGTATATATATATATATATATATATATATATATATATATATATATATATATATATATTATTAGTATGGTTTGTGAGCTGCCTTTTTTCGGATAAGGCAGATTGAGCTTGATAGCCGGTACTACTATTTATGTAGGTATCGCTTTAAAAATGTAAAAGGCTAAAAGCTCAAATTAGCTGCAAATTTGGCGCCAATTCTTAAATATAAGGTGTATTCAAAGCAACTACTATGTTCTGATGAAGCCCACTGTGTTGTGGGTGAAAGCGCTCAACCTTTTATTGTTTTAAAGTGTATACAGTTTGTGCTTTACCATTGTGGAATAAATATCTTTTTTTACGAACGTAGAGGTGGTCGTACACTCACTGGTGATACTGTGGCAATTATACACCAGTTGAACTTCTACAGTTGCTTGATCCCTGTGATTGGCTGGGACATCTGGGATCCTCTTGGGAGTGTGGGGTGGAAGAGAGAAGGGTATGGAGTATCCTCTGGTGATTATTCTTTGTACCCATTTGTCTTGGGTGATGTTTAGCCAGGCTTCTGGATACAAAGATAAGTGACCCCCACATCATGAGCGCGGGTAGGGACGGCCTCGAAAGGAATCACTGCCACCCTGGTTTTGCAGACTCCCCCCCCCCCGCCTCTAGGGCGATGTCTACTACTAGCTCCTCCTCTGCCTCTGAAGGAAGAATCACCTTGTGCATCCGGGAAAAATCTCTAGGATTTCTTGAACCACATTTTACCACCTCTCTGACCCTTGGGATATGATCTAGAAGGGATGGTAAAACGTACTCCCATGGCAGAGAGAGTCTTCCCTTCTTGTTCGCACCTGGTGAGTGTATCTTTTACCTTTGGTCAAAACAGAGAAGAACCATCAAAGGGGGTGTTGGTAAAGGTAGACTTGAAATACAAAGCAAAATTACATAAGCGCATCCAGGAGCATCTCCTAAGGGAAACTCCCAAACCTGCTGCTGTACTCGTTCCGTCGGATTTATAGGAGATCAGCCTCATGGAGGAGTTCACAATGGAATTTAAGGTGGACAACTGAGCAGTCACCTCCTCAGGGACTCCTTCAGTAGATGTACCTTGAAGAGTATCTCCTAGCTCCTTGAAGAGATCTCTCTGAAGCCTAGTAAAATGTGTGAGATAGTTCAGCGATCTGAGGGTAAAAGCCACTGAAGAGAAGTTATGCTTCCCATATCTATCCATCGTTCGAGACTCCTTGTTCAGAGGATGGACAGAAGAAGAAGTCTCTGCTAGTTCCTTCTTAATGGCTGCCACCACCACCATGGCATCTACAGGCACACCCTTGGTCAAAAGCTCTTTCTCTTTTGGTGCCAAGAGAAATTTGTTGGGTCTTCTGGGGACTGGCCCCACAGGATCAGGAGTTTCCCACACTTTTCGACTAACAAGGTCCATGAGTTCATCAAAAGGTGGAGACACCCAAGAGGCTGAAGGTTGAGACCTGAAAGCCTTCAGGTACACTGACTCATCAGAAGGGGTGACAGTGGGCCAGCAACCTCTCTGCTTCAGGATCTCTAAGATATCTACAAAGGAGACATCATCAGAGGATGACTTGGGGGACCTTTCTGACTCCTCGAAGTCAGTGTCTGAGGTGATAGACTCATCAGGGGAGTCTACATGCTTCCTCTTGCATGTCCTCTTCCAAGGGGGCTTCTCAGAATGGTATTCTGGGGAGGTCTCGGAAGACTGGGGGGCCACCCAACAGAGGCTCCTAAGGCTGCGGGGTCTCTGCTGCCAAGAAAGATAGAAGGTGCTGAGACAGAGGTCGGTGCTTGAGGGTTAAGAGTATCAGTACCCTTGCGTGGAGCTGATGACTGAGACAGCATGCTCCTCATCATCTTAAATGCAGATCTCTCCTGCTTCTAAGACAGCCTCAGTTCCAAACGAAATGGAGGTAGTCCTCGGTTGCAAAGCGATCGTCTTCGAGATGGATGTAGGGTCTGAGCTCACCCTAGCCGATGCACCGAGAGGGAGACAGCACAGAAGAGGTTCGGGTCCAAGTGTCCCTGTTGGAGCCAACTGGTGAGCTCCGGCTCCTAGACATCATGGACAGCGCCGAAGGTGTCAGAGCAGTGCTCGGCTCCGAGACAACCACAAGGGGAGCTGGAACCAAGGGTTCCACAAAAAGCGGTACCGAAATCTCCAGCTCCGAAGGCCCGACTTGGCTCAGAGGAGGAACCACAACAGGGAGAATGGAATCAGATGGCTCCGGAACTGACTGGGTCGGAGCCAACAACAATTTGGGCAAAGCAGATGACTTCAAGAGTCTAGGCACTACTCTCTCTACATCCTCTTCTGAAAGGCTCTTGGAGGATCTGGATGACAGGGTAGGCGACCTGGATCTCTGTAAAATGGGAGACTGTAAAGTTGGAGAAACCAGCAAAAGATCTCTGGACTGGCTCCAATGCAATTTTTCATTAGTTAGCTCCAAAAGGCTTGGGGCCAACACTGCAGTGTCAACATCGACCACCTCGACTGGCTCTGAGGACATGGAGCCGAAGAGGTAGAAGCTTTATCCAGTTTTAATGTTTTCTGAGGAGGTTCAGACAAAACAGTCAGTGCCGGAGAATGTCTCTTGGCTGACTTGACCTTCTCTTTTCTAGATGAATGAGACTTTGAAGATGAAAAAGAGCCTGCTAAGTCTTCCTCGAAGGAAGGCTTGAGGAGACCTTTCAAAATTAGCTTGTTCTTTCGCACCTGGAGAACTCTGGAGCTAAAGGAGTGACAGAAAGAACAAGTTTCCTGCAGGTGAATGGCTCAGAGGGAATAAACGCAACTACTATGACCATCTGTAATTGACATTTTTTGGGAACACATAAGGCACTTTTTAAAACCTGAAGGTTTATGGCCTTTGGACTCTTTTGACATGGCTATAAGAGCTCTAAGAAACAGTAAGAAGGAGGACAAGGCCCTCTAATTTAAACGGGCCTCGCCCTAAGAGAGATTCACACCAAAAATAGTGAGGACTTGGTCCTCTAACTTAAACGACCTAGCCCTAACAAACCAGACGCACACAGAGAAGAGAAACAACAGAGGACTAGGTCCTCTAACTTAAACAGGCCTAGCCCTGTTAGAAAGATTTGAAGTTAAACAGAGGACTAGATCCTCTAACTTAAACGGACGTAGCTGCGGAAAGGAGGCAGAAGCTTTGCCGGAAAAAACAGAATGTTAAGCAGCAGGCAAAATATGAAAAGGCAACAACACTGCACACAATTATTAATCTATAAAAATGTGAAAAAAACAAGGTCCTAACACAAGCGCGGACCTACAGAAATATTAACTGTATCAGAACTAGCACACAGGATACCACACAGAGAACAACAAGGGCTCAACGGCCAACAAGTTCTCAAAAACTAACTAAGAAATTAGCAAAAAACACTTCTATAAACTACCTATGAGATAACTATCACTAATATTAATCCAGGGAATTGTTATGGCTAGGCTTCTATAGGCCCTAGGGGCCAATAGCCTAGTACCAACCTAGGAGCCTATAACTAGCTATATATATATATATATATATATATATATATATATATATATATATATAAATAAATATATATATATATATATATATATATATATATATATCAAGAAATATCAGCAAAATACAAATAATAAAGAAAATGTTTTCAACTTAGCCACGGCCAAGCAAGAAGCACTTCTGAACTCGTAGATGCAGCAAACGAGATCTGGGGATTGTACTAGTGCACAATGGGATACCTACCTTGCCACGAGCCAACTAAGAGATTTTGAGCTTTGTAATCGGCCGAGTTGGAGACGAGAATCGGCTCCGAACCCATATGTTAGAATGAAGGCGAGATAGGACTACAGAACATGGGATATTTTAGAACTAAACAGTTAAGTCCCATATACATAACACACTCAGAAAGCTATAAATAAAAGTGGAAAGCGATCTTGCCAATGAAGTGGGGGGAAATTCACAAAATAAGGAGATAGTAAGATTTTGGATGCAGCTTCTTAAGGAGTATAACAGCTGCCATACAATATATTATATTCATAAAGTAGCAGAAAGCATTCTGAGAACTAAGCTACATGAGAATGGAAAAATGACATTCTGCTGATGGGGATTACTGTAATTAGGGGGTGCAGAGATTAAGCAAGATAGGGTTGGAATTTACTGGGAAAAAACTGGCAAAGGAACCAAGGTATTGAAACAAATAACTATAGAAGGAAAGGTAACAGAATGAAAACAGGCCAAGAAGACATTTGGACTGCAGGCTTGAGTCTGCCTTCCCTATCAGGGATTGATATCAAAGTATAAGCAAACAGAAAGTGATAGGGGAAACCTAAGTGAAAGACCTACTCTGGTAGAGTTTTTAGTTGAATCTAGAACAGAAGCTGCTGTTAAAAAGGGATGATTAGCAGGGCATATAAAATATTGCACGACAAAAATAGGAAACAATCAGAGGAGGTTAGAAAAGATTGGAAAAAGAGACTGTATAAGCAATTCACAAGGGGAGACAATGGAAGGACATATGTATGGATCACCAATATGCAACAAAGTCTAACAGATTTAGGATTTTTGCTTGGTTGTGTTTGCATAGGTATTTTTATACCCGAAGCAGACTCCAAAGAATTTTTCTTCAGGTAGATGGCAAATGTTGGAGGTGTGATGGGGAAGAAAGGGGTGACTAGGAATATATGTTTTGTGAGTATAATGAATTGACAGAGTTTAAAAATTCCCTACAGAGTACTCTGTCTGATATATTCTCTGAGCAAATGGGTCTAACTAAGGAAATATTTTTTTCTGAGCTGGGATACTAGATCTGAATTGCCTAAAGACCTTGTTAAGTTTAATTCTTGTAGCCGTGAAAAAAGCAATTATTAGAAAACTGAAATCAAGGTCTAAACCAACCACATTTTAAAAAGTGAATATTGTAACACAGATAAAAGAACTGGAAGTGTGATCTTTAGAAAAAGGGTAAGAGCACATCTACAGAGAAAAAATGAAAAGTGTGAGAACAATACATTATTAAATTAAAATAAATCAGCCTTTAACTTTTTTTCTGTTTATCATAATCTAGCAGCCCTACCTCCACCTTATATCTTTTGTTTTCTGATCTCAATGGTACAGACTGATTTCTGTTTATTATAGAAATAGCTTGTTATTTTTATTTAAAAAATACCACTGTTTCATTTTGAGTGACTGTAGACATAACTAAAATGTGACTGCAACCAAGAGCAGGAATTTTCTTCCGAGCTGTATGAGTGACTGATCAGCTGTTGGCATTAGATTTATGAGTTTATCAGTGCAAGGAGTCAGCAAGACAATGAGCATGGCTAGGGAGGCTTTTTTGCCACTAGTTAATGTCAAGTTTCAAAAATAGGTAATTGTTTCACAGTGAGTGCACAGACTACATGTGAGTAAGAACATGTTCTTATCAGCTTGTCCATATCCTGTCAGATAATATATATATAAATATATATATATTTTTTTAAATAAGCAAGTAGCCTAAACTGGCTAAATAGATATTACAAGAACCCTGCCCAGTTAGATAAAATATAGGTCATGTCCCTTTTTGTCTTTTAATTTCTCAGAACAGCAGTTGTGGAATCTGCCTTGGCTCTTTCTGCAATTTTCTTAATTTGATATTTATGTCTTGCAGTAGACATAATACTAATAATGTAAGGTGCTAAAGTAAATGATTCTGATCTTTACAACATCAGTGGAAAAACACCAAAAGCTTCCAACTTGTGAAATGGATTTTCACTTGCCTTTTCCAATTAAACTAAATTATTATTTGCAACAGGAGTTAGGGCTAATCATTCATGCACACCTTATACTGCATAGGAGCCTTACACTTGTCTCAAGAAAAAGAGCCAAACCCCTGGTCTTTTTATAATTATTATTATTATTGCTAATCACTAAGAAAGTTGACAGAAAAAGAGATGTGTTAATATACATTTTCTGAAGCAAGGCAGTGCTCAGTAGTTTGTTAAGCCTTTTCACTATTCCACCAAAAACAAATTGCAGGTGATAAGCAACTCGATAACATTAGATGATTTCTGCCTGAGAAGTCTGTCAAGAAGTGCAAAAACATCCAGAAGAAAATGTGGCTTGCCTTGGTGGTTGCTGAGCTCCAGCTAGGATTCATTTATATTCTCCAGTCACTGCCTAAGTAGAGTTTACAGGTTTTCCCTATGTCTATACAGATTTTCTATGGGTATGCTTACCGCTACAGAAATGATGGCTGACTGACAAATAGTATACACTGTTTCATTTATATTGAGTCTAAGTACCCTAAAGCCTCAACCAAATAATTTTAAATATCGTGAAGCTCCAGCCAGAAAAAAACAAATAAACCGGTCGATGATTTAAGTGAAAGAAACCTACAAAATATATTTTTTTCACTGAGTGCAAGCTTCCCCTTCTTCCCACACCGACATTACTTATATATGCTAATTCCATGGTTGTTGCACAACCACAGAGAAATGAAAAGCCCACACACAATGAATCACTGTTGGTGCACAACTACAATATATGCACACACACATATGTATGTAAATATATATATATATATATATATATATATATATATATATAACTATCATCTAGATTTATATATCTAATACATTTATTTATATACACACACACACAAACAGACACACACACACACACACACACACACACACACACACACACACACACACACACACACATTATATGGGTCTAGGACTAATGATCGCTTACACATTTCAACGAAACTGAAACAGGCGAGCACACTTTCACAAAACTGAGCTAAAAAAAGAAAAAATGTGAGAAAAAGGCTTTTGCTGAGATCGCAGCACAGTGGGCATAAGAGAATATTCCCTTTTCCCCACTGTAGTGCGATCTCGGAGTGAGAATATAAAAGTAGAGGGGGTGTGGGGGCACAGCCCCCTACATACTTGCCCTCCTGCAAGAACGTGATTACTTTTTTTTAAATCTTGTCTTTGTTTTTTAGCAGACTTTCGCGAAAGTGTGCACGACCGTTTCAGTTTCATTGAAACGTGTCATCTGTAATTAGTCCTATACATATATATATATATATATATATATATATATATATATATATATATGTATATACACACACACACACACACACACACACACACACACACACACACACACACACACACACACATATATCTGTGTGTGTCTGTGTGTGTGTATATGCATGTATTTGTATTACATACAGAGCTCAATAAGTGAAGACCTGGAAGAAGACATCAGATGGAGGGGGACTTCCCAGATGGCTGCACACTGATTAACAGCTAAATTATCAGCTCTCCCAGTACGAAACCAAAAACTAAGAAATAAGAGGCAGTGATAGTGATAGTGATATTGTCAGCTTAAGTAAAATTCACTTATTAGCTAGCAAGTACTTTGCCTGTATGCCAACAAAGAAGAAATTTAGAGTAACTGAAATAAAATTAACCAGAAATTGTAAAGAGAAAACACTGTCTGGAAAGAATCCTGCAGCTTTTCAGCAAAAAAAGAAGTCCAAACTTCAACTTTGGTACAAGAGATGGTTTCAGGTAATTTAGGGAAAATAAATCAAATATACTTGGAGGTATTAAAATAAATTAAACACTTAAGGATTATATCAACTCAAATAAAAAAGGCTGGAAAAAACAAAAAGCTTTAACTAAATACAAAAATCAGAGGATGAGAATGAAGCTTCTCAAGAAGAGATGTAACAAAATATGGTATCGGTTGAAAAGCACAGCACACAGAGAAAACCTGAGACTTTCCGGTGTACCAAAGAAATTGGAAGGAACAGACTGTATTAACTGTATGAAAGCAAAAATAAACAACAAGCTGGTATTCCAACAGCAAGATTTCTTAATAGAAAGGCACATCAAATGTGTTCTCCAAACCAGGCCGTAAGAAAATGGCCAAGACCTGTAAAAGTAAAGATGCAGTCATACCAGCAGAAAGAGTTGATCCTGAAGAAACTGGCAGAAGGGAAAAGTATTAAAAATTGGAGTCAGCAGAGTGTTTCTGGAACATATTTATTCACTGTATACCAGTCAGAAGAGAAGCAAATTTATCCCAGCAATCATGGAATGTCAAGAAGCAGGTTTGAGATTTAAGCAAGCTGCTGTATCTAGCTGTCTTCAGAATATTTTTTCTTGGAGGTTCCAAATACATTTTTGAATGCAGCACTGGCTAAGGAAGAAAGAAAAAAGCTTATGCAACAAAAAATGAGCCAGCAAACAGAAGTAGACTTTACTTCCCATTCTTCTGACAATAAAGCTCATAGAGATACTTTTCCAGTAAAACATTTTCCAGTGTTGCAAAAGAAAATGCTTGAGAGACAGAAAGAAAATCACAGCAGTTGACTAGAAGAATCAGGAATACCTTGGACTTGAACCAGAGTCTAGTGTTGGGAGATGGACATGAACAGAAAGACCAGCACAACTATTAAATTAGTGAATTAAATATGAGACTATAAAAAATCAACCACATTTGCTAAACATGGCTTTCCAAGAAAAAAATGGCTGAAGAAGACTGGACATTTGTTGACTTTCTTAAACCTGTGACTCTCAAGTATGTAAGAAAGTCCAGAAGGTTTAGGATTCTTGCTTGGAAGTGCTTGCATAGTTTTTTTAAACCCAAGCAAACTTCAAGGAATTCTTCCTCAGGTAGATAGAAAATGCTGGAGGTATGATGGGGAAAAAGAGATAACTAGTAGAAACGTGATTTGGGAGTGTAATGAGTTGGCATATTTTAAAAATTCCCTACAGAGTGCTCTCAGAAATATTGGATGAAAATGATTGTAACTAAGGACATATTTCATTTGAGCTGGGACACAGAATCTGAATTTCATAACCATGATAAGGTCTTGTTAAGAATACTTCTGTTGACTGCCAAAAAGCAGTCACTAGAAAATGTAATTAAAGTCTAGAACAGCTGTATTTGAAGTACTGAATATTGTAAAAGTGTTACAAAAACAGGAAGGAGGAATTTAGAAAGGGGAAGAAGCAAATTATATAGAAATAAATGGAAATGTGTGAACAATGCATACAGAATAATGCTCAGGAGGAGGAGAAGTAAGGTTTAAGGGTGGGCATGAATTGAGCAATTTATGTAAGCTTGTGTTGAAGATAATTACAAAGAAAGAACACATATGTATTGTGTAACGTATGCAAATAGAAAAACATTGCTATGGTTTGTTTTCTTTTCTATTAATATAGGTTTGCTTATGTACTAAGTAATAATTTAATGTTAAAAAAAACACCACAGGGAAGATGGATATTCTTTCTGTTAAAGAGTTCAGACAAGAGAGTGTCAAAGGTAAAGAGACCGTCTGAGAGATACTGCAACCCAGTTATATGAGACTGTATTGAATGTAGTTGCACTGAATGTTTGTTAAGCCATATAACTAGTTTTGTGAAGAGACCACATCCGTACTTTCTTTTATATTATACAATGAGCAGGTCATTAACATTCAAAAACGTTCAGGCTGATTGGTCAGCACAACCACCATGCCCTTTGTAAATCATGCATATACCAATAGAAAAAAGTCCAGTCACCTGGACTTTCTTCTGTTAATATATGCTAAGGCTTTCCAGTTTTTTTTGAGCTAAGAGGTCGAGAGGTAAGTACAGAGGGCAGAGAAAATACAAGGAAAAACAGGTACATTATCCAAAACTAAAGAAACATACCTGATTTTCCATGTATTTCTGCCCTGTCCCTCTCGTACCTCTAAAATGTCTGGATTTCAAAAAACAGAAGCAATGGAGATGTTCCTTTCTCTGTTACTTGCTTTCCTAAGCACTGATGTACTGTGTAAGTGTAGGAAAGTCCCTTATGGGTGTGCAGCACATCAAGAAAACAGTAGGATATGAAAAAAAGTGAAAGAATACCACTGAGCCATTATACAAAGACAATATTTAAGAAAAGTAAGTAATTTCTTTCTTAAATAAATAATGTTATTGTATAATAGGAATAACCAGCTCTTGGGTGTGATATACTGATCATTTACCCACAGTTGTCTTTGTTTAATTACTCAGTCTTTACCCTCGTCATTAAACCACAGCATCTTTGAGTAAATCTTCAACATAACACACCCAGTCATTTGTTATTACCATAAAAACTACATTGTTTTCTAAGACTGCTGTCTCTGCTGCCTTTAATATTCCATACTGGTGGAGAATGCAGGCATCTTTTTGGCACATTTTCTATCACACAGTTCTAAGACTATCCCTTTTGCTGCCTACAGGAAATCACCCTTTTTACCATAATTTTCCCCAACATAATTAGATGGTCCTGTGGTGTATGCTGCCCCCCTCCCCCAGTTTGTCAAGTGCACTTGTGTGCTGCTGGTCTGTTTGCCACAACTCAACACTGCTTTATGCCAACGAGATGGTGACAGCAGCCAAATTGATGTCTACACCAAGGACAGTTCCACTACTATGTCAATCTCAAATGAAGGTGAACCTAGATGGATATCCTGTCACCTTTGAGTTATATTCCCAGCAAAAGGGATGGGACTGAGCCAAAAGGGCTGAGATACTTTCAGTCCAACAGCAGGAGAACTACTGAAAAGCCTCTGTGAAAATGGAAGGGAATGAGTATCAAAGCTACAAAAAAATTTAAAAAGGAATTACTTGCCAGAGCTATTGTTATCACAGAGATACAATCTCAAAAGATTCATAGCTGGACTTTTTTCATAAAAAAAAACAGTAAAATCACAATGATATAACTTAAACCACATCATTCATTTAAGGTTACACCCTAAAAATAAAATGATAGAAGTGTTAGCCACTGACAAATTTAAGAGAAGTTTGCCTACAGATTTAAAAAAATGAGTATGTCAAATTGACCCTAAACACTCTGAAAGTTTGTCTTATAGCAGAAGAAAAATGGTTATGCCATAAATGTATTACAGAAAGTACATATGTGTAAGTAAATGCATCATAACAGTAGATGTTCGAATGATCACTACTGCAGTAGCATTATGGGTTATATCATGCCAAGGATATGACAGTCATCAAGCTTCCAAAGCTTCAGGACACCTTCCACATGCTCAAACTGTTAGGTAGCTCGAGCTGAGCTGACTAAAAGACAAATTTGAATGCAAGCCTTTTAAAGATTTCCTGCCAACAGAGAGAGGAAGACTGAGCCCTGAAAGACCAATGCTAGGAAGAACAAAAATAAATAACACCCTGGCATAAACAACACACCAAAAAAATAAGGGGGAAGAAGGGGCACAGTGGCTACTTCAGCAGTGATTATTCAAACAACTACTATTATGGCAAGTTTACTTACACAACTGTACTATGTTCATCATGTTGATCACTGCTACAATAACCTTAGCTATATGAGTAGATTACCCTAGCTTACTACATTTGGGAGGTGTTAGGAGAAGAGTCCAGGAGCCTCTGGAGAATGATCCTTGCAAAGTCTGATCTAGTCCAAGAGAGGTTGCCTTTTATTCCTACCTTCACAAGGTACCTTCTATAGTTATGTAAAGAATCTCCACGGCAATACTTAGATTTGCTCTGAGCTACTGCACAATGGTACCTTCTATACCAAGCCAACAGATATTGCCAGTATACTGGCCACAGATTCAGTGCCAACTTTGCCAACTTTACCCCTCCCCCCAAAGGACCAATCACAATACCAGTAGATTGCCAGGCACCCAGTATTACTGCTGCCCAGGTTAAAACAGCACTGTCCAAAGCCAAGAATAAGAAGTTATGTACCTACCATAACGTTCCATGTTAGTTGTCTTCTCTCGCCTTCTTTCTTGCTTGATGGGTTCGGAGCCGATCCCTCGGCTCCGACTCGGCACTTGCTAAGCTCGAGAGTTTCTTCTACCAGCTCGAGGCAGCCCCATATCCCATGATGCAAGGCGGTAAGTACCCAGATCTCGTTTGTAAACAAAGGGCAATAGCACCAAGCATACAATACTTCCCAAAGGAAGAAGAAACTTACAGATGTAAAAAGGACCAGGTCTGAATGGTCTTTAGCATAATAGTTTCTTATACAAGGTCTGTCCAGGCCAGGGGGAAGGAGGGAGGTCGCAAGAAAGAAGGAGAGAAGACAACTAACATGGAACGTTATGGTAGGTACATAACTTCTTAATGTTAAGTTGTCAATCTCGCCTTCATTCTTGCTTGATGGGACCGCGTCCCTAGCACCTCTATCCTGGGTGGCTCAATGGAACAAACTCTTGAGGACTGTAGAGCCAAAACTGGCTCTGTCCCTGGAGGCCAAGTCCAATTTGTAATGGGAAACAAAAGTGTGAGGAGTGGCCCAAGTGGCCGCTGCACAAATAGTGTCCAAAGGCAGTCTAGCTTGAAAAGCTGTAGAAGTAGCTAAACTCCTAGTTGAATGTGCTTTAGGTTTTGAGCACAGCTGTTTTCCCCTGATCGTATAAATTTCAGTGATGACCGAAGACAGCCATCTGGACAAAGTCACTTTAGAAACAGGAAGGCCTTTTTTATTATCCGCATAGGAAACAAAAAGATGATCAGATTTTCTAAATTTTTTTGTTCTGTCCAAATAATATCTAAGCTAACGGTGGACGTCAAGATAATGTAGCTTTTGTTCAGCTCTATCTGAATAGTTAGGAAAAAATACAGGGAGATCAATGGATTGATTCAGATTGTTTTTTGAAGCGACCTTAGGTAAAAAGGATGGATTAGTTCTCAAAGATACTCTGTCTTTGTGAAAAATCAAATAGGGGGGTCGAACCGAAAGAGCATGAAGTTCAGACACCGTCCTGGCAGATGTAATAGCCACTAGGAATAAAGTTTTCCAAGAAAGATATTTCAGGGAACAAGAAACAGCTGGCTCGAAGGAGGGAAGAATCAAGGATGTCAGCACTAAATTTAGATCCCACTGAGGAGGAGGATTCCTGATTGGAGGCTTTAGTAGGAAAATTCCTTTCAAGAAGGCCCTGCAGAGCCTATGGGACATAATATTATGATCTGCTATCCCGACATGAAAATTAGAAATAGCAGCCAACTGAACTCTGACTGTAGAAGAAGAGGAGCCTGCATGAAAAATCTCTGCTAAGAAGTCCAGAACTGCCTGAACAGGGGCAGTAAAAGGATCAATATTTTGGGCCTTAGCCCAATAAGAGAAACGTTTCCATTTGCTTGTGTAAATCCTCCTGGTAGAGGATTTTAGTGAAGCTACTATGATGACTCTAACTGGGTTAGAGATCAAAGGAAGCCTGGCTAAGGAAGGAAGTGGAGCAACCATGCTGTGAGGTTGAGAGAAGGGATTGACCGGTGCAGCTGACCGGATTGGTGAATCAGTAGATCTGGCACTGGGTCCAGATGCCACGGCTGCACCAAAAGGTGATGATGGAGGAACGGGAACCAAACTTGTCGAGGCCAGTAAGGGGCAATGAGAATCAATTTGGCTCTCAAAGCGGTAGCTTTCTGGATCACCTGAGGGATCAGAGGAAATGGAGGAAGGCATAAAGAAGTCCCTGGGGCCAATCCTGGGTCAGAGCGTCTCTGGGGGATGGCCTGATAGAGGAAGAGGCTGAAGAAGTCTGGACATTTGCTGTTTTGGGGAGTAGCAAAAGATCGCAACATGGACGACCCCATTCCAGAAAAATCTCTTCCGCTATGGATTGCTTGAGAGACCACTCGTGAGGCATGAGAATAGCTCTGCTCAATCTGTCCGCTATAATGTTGGTTTTCCCAGGGATATGCGTTGCTACCAGAAACCGATGAGAGGAGATCGCCCATTGCCATAGTCTGAGCGCTTCTCGACACAAGGGGTAGGACTTGGTTCCGCCCTGTTTGTTGATATACCAAACTACAGACATGTTGTCTGTGTGGACTGCAATTGTCCC
Organism: Protopterus annectens; assembly: GCF_019279795.1. Taxonomy (NCBI): domain Eukaryota; kingdom Metazoa; phylum Chordata; order Ceratodontiformes; family Protopteridae; genus Protopterus; species Protopterus annectens. The sequence goes on along the minus strand of NC_056745.1, from coordinate 466,978,968 downwards.
TACGGGAAGAAAGTCGTTGAGGGCTTGCAACGTTAAAAGCACTGCTCTCATCTCCAGGACATTTATGTGCAGATGGTACTCGAGCGGTTGCCACGTCCCATGAACCATCCTGCCCTGATAATGACCCCCACCCGATCAGGGAGGCATCCGTGGTGACAGTGGCTATCGGGGACGGAGGTACAAAGCACCTGCCTTGGTGAACCTGAGACGATGTGATCCACCAAGCAAGATGTTCTTTGCATGTTTGTGTCACCAGAATCTGGTGACGCATTGGGAGTTGCTGGTATGACCACTGTGTGAACAGCATCCACTGAAGGAGGCGCATGTAGAATCGAGCCAGGGAAGAAGAGTAATGGCCGCAGCCATGAGACCTAATACCTTTAGAACCATTCTGGCCTGTACTTTCTTGCTGGCCAGAATGATCCTGACATGAGTCTGAATGTCTGAAACTCTTTGTTCTGTAAGGGTAGCTGACATCCGAACAGTGTTTAAGTTTGCGCCTATGAAGGTAATAGACTGGCAGGGCGATAAGGATGACTTTTCGAAGTTGATTGAGATGCCTAAATGAGAACAAAGGTCTATTGTGTAATCCCTGGCTTGTATAAGCTGATGCCTGGTGGTGGCTGACAGGAGCCAGTCGTCGAGATACGGAAACACCTGGAATCCTTGACGTCTCAGGTGAGCCGTGACCACTGCCATGCATTTGGTGAACACTCTGGGGGCAGTAGTGAGACCAAAGGGCAGGGCTCTGAACTGGAAGTGACTGGACCCCAGCCGAGCGGAGAAATCTCCTGGAGCGTCTGTGAATTTTGATGTGATAGTATGCATCCTGAAGATCTATTGAGCACATCCAGTTGTCCTTCTGTAAGAAGGGCAGAATTGACTGAAGAGTGACCATTCGAATCTTGTCTTCCTGACAGACTTGTTGAGTCTGCTGAGATCCAATATTGGTCTCCAGTCTCCCGTCTTTTGGGGACCAAAAGAACCTTGAGTAGATTCCGGCTCTGAATGGTCTATTGTAACTGGCTGAATGGCTCTTTTGCAGTAGTTTTGCGATTTCTAACTCTGCAATCTCCCTTAGACCGGGTGGTACATCTGGAAGGGAACTTGAGGGAAGGGACTTTCCTCGAAAGGAATTATGTAACCCTTGGATATGATCGACTGTACCCATCTGTCTTGAGTGAGGGAATGCCAGGCTTCTGGGTACAGTGATAATCTTCCCGACTGCCTCCAAGGAGGGACAGCCGGGCAACACCTCAGGGATGCTGAAAGGGCTTATCAGAGAGAGGCTCCCTGTTTCCCTGGTTCTTGGACCCCTCTGCCTCTAGAGCGGCGTCTGTTGTTGTTACCCCTCTGCCTCTAGGGGTAAACTGACCACGTGAATCGGCGTGACTCCTTGGGATTTACGGAACCACATCTTCCCACCCTTCTGTCCTTTGGGATAAGGCCTAGAAGGGGTGGAAAACGGACTCCAACAGCAGAAAGAGTCTTGCCGTCCTGCTCACACCTGGTCAAGGTTTCCTTCACCTGAGGGCCAAACAAAGCTGACCCATCAAAGGGAGAATTTGTGAAGGGCGCCTTAAAGGGATCCATAAAATCACATAGCCGCATCCAGGCTTGGCGTCTAAGAGCCACACCTGTGCCTGCGGCTCTACTACTCCATCCGCAGCATAAGATATTAGCCGCATGGAGGAGTTAGCAATGGAATTGAGGGTTCCTAGCTGCGAAGCAATCTTTTCTTGAGCCCCTGCAGCTGTAGGATCCTGAACTACTTCTCCCAGCTCCTTCAGGATATCTCTCTGGAGTCTGGTGAAGTGACAAAGATAATTCAGCGACGCATAGCAAAGGTCGCTGAGGAAAACATCCGCTTGCATACCTATCCATGGTCCTAGAGTCCTTATTAGGAGGATGGACGGCACGGAAGGATCTGCAAGTTCCTTTTTGGTGGCCGCAGCCACCACCATGGCATCAGCGGGGACACCCTTGGTAAGGAATTGTTTGTCACTCGGGGCAGTGATAAATTTTGAAGGCCTCCTAGGGACTGGCTCTACAGAGTCAGGAGCTGCCTACGCCTTTCGTGCAATAACTTGCATAAGGGGGTCGAAAGGCGGAGACACCCAGGAGGTGGAGGGCCGAGATCCAAACGCCTCTAGGTATACTGACTCATCCTCAGAGGGATTGTTGGTGGGCCAGTTTCCCCTCTGTTTCAGCAGTTCTAGGATGTCTGAAAAGGAGACATCCTCAGAGGGGGATCTAGGGGATCCCTCTGACTCATCAAAGTCAGTATCCGAAGTGACAGACTCGGGGGAGTCTACATGCTTCCTCTTACAAGTCCTCTTCCTAGGAGGATCTCCCGAAACATCAGGAGAATCCTCGGAAGAGGGGGAAATTCCCAATGGGGAAACCTGAGGCGGAGGATCTCTGGGTCCTGTAGCAAGAGAAGTGGCAGAGATGTCAACAGGTACTATAGAGGGAGGAGCTACGGGAACAGACTGCTGACTGATACCAGTGGCCAGTACACTCTTCATTACCTCGAATGCTCTACTCCCAGGCCGGTCCGAGAGAACCCGCTCCGAAGAGCTAGGAACTCCCGGGACCACCGAAAGGGAAGTCTCAGAGGCAGATGTCGGAGCCGAGCTCACCAAGGCCGAGGCTCCAAGGGGAAGAGCGGGCTCGGACAAGGGTCCGATGCCACTCACCCTCGGAGGAGACCATGGAAGCCCGACCACGAATCCCTCTAAGGAAGAGGAGATAAGAGTAGAGGCTGAAGGAACAGAAGGGGGTATCCGTCCTCCAGCCGTAGCAGTAACCATGCCCGAAGACTCCAACTCCAAACTCTGGGGTAGAGTTGAAGGAGGAACTGTAACGGGTGTGGACCAACAGTCGTCTGCTGAGACGGACTGTGTAGCATTTGGGCCAGTACCTGTGACTTGAGTAATCTACTGACCACTCTCTCTAGGTCATGATCTGACAACCTGGATGACCTTGAAGATCGGCTCCGATGGCTCCGTTCCGATAGAAGAGGCGGCCGAGCCGAAAGTATGGGCTCCAGGGAAGGAGACCTCGACCTCTTCGTGGAATGAGCCATCGGAGCCGATACTACAGATCCTGTCGGTGCCGACTTCGGAGCCGACAGAGCGTCTCGATGTATCGTCTCCAGCGGAGCCGATACAGCCACCAAAATAGCGGTGTCGGAGCCGATCGGAGCCGACACCGATGCCTGTGCCACATGGGTGTCGGAACCGATCGGCGCCGACATCGAAGTGGACAATACAGATTCGGCACCGATAGCCATCGGTGCCGGAAGCTTTGTCAATCAGAATCGGCTCCAGCCGGAGCCGATCTCGACTCAATGCACGGTCGGAGCTGAGGCCGCAGGCTTAGATACAGAAGCCTGGGCCTTGGCAGGTTTTGTTGATTTTGGTGGAGCCGACTTAGCCGGAGAGCCCTCCGGCTTAAGAAGGCCCCTAAGAATCAGCTTGTTACGTCTCTCCTGCAGGACTCTCTGGCTGAAGGAGTGACAAATAGCACAGGAGTCCTGCAGGTGAAGAGGGCCCAGACAATACAGGCAAGAAGTGTGACCGTCTGTCAGAGACATCTTCTGACAGCACGAGTCACACTTCTTAAAACCTGAAACCCTCTCCTTTGACATGGTGCCGAACACACAATACACACACACCAGTCAAATTAAATTAAATTAAATTAAACAAAATACCAAGAGGTATTCTATAAAACACCAACACACACCCCTAACAGGGGGGGGGATGGGATAGGGAATTGACTAACAAAAAATAAAAAGAGACAGGGAATTTCTGTCAGAAAGGGATAGGAATTAAATTTAAACTATCAAAAAATTAGTTTTAGACTAAAAAAGGGGCTTGAAAAATCACAAAAGTGAACAACTTACCAGGAGCTGGTAAAAAGAAGACCTCCTAAGCGAAGCGGCAAACGAGATCTGGGTACTTACCGCCTTGCATCATGGGATATGGGGCTGCCTCGAGCTGGTAGAAGAAACTCTCGAGCTTAGCAAGTGCCGAGTCGGAGCCGAGGGATCGGCTCCGAACCCATCAAGCAAGAATGAAGGCGAGATTGACAACTTAACATTACAGCTTCTGTGGGACCTGACAATATCCCTGACTGTGTTCTACATGAACTAAAGAGTGAACTGGCACCTCGCCTGTGTGCCCTGTTGAATCACAGCCTCACCTCAGGCTTTGTCCCTACCAAATGGTGCACTGCTACAGTCACCCTGCTCCACAAAGGAAGAGCGACTAGAGACCCTGGGAGCTATCACCCCATTAGCCTGACAAGCCTGATATGCAAAGCTTTGGAATGCATCATCATGGACCTAATAAACAAGGATATAGGGAATCTCCAAACTCCGGATCCCATACAGTTTGGTTTTGTGAAGAGTAGATCATGCCTGCTCAACTTGATCGACTTCTTTGAGTCAGTCACCAGAGCTGTGGATGAAGGCAAGGTGGTTCATACAGCCTACTTTGATCTGGCTAAGGCTTTTGATACCATTCGCCACTCAGGAATCATAGAAAAACTCACTAAGCTAGGCATCATCCCCTATATCACTAGCTGGGTTGCAAACTGGCTCACAGATAGAACCCACAGTGTGAAAGTAGCTGACTGTAAGTCAGACTGCCGACTAGTCACAAGTGGAGTCCCACAGGGTTCGGTCCTGGGTCCTCTCTTGTTTGGTATCTATTTCTCAGATGTCCAGGCCAACACGAAGGGACTCTGGCTGACAAAGTTCACAGATGATTGCAAGTTGGGAGCTACTATTAACTCCCCAAGTGAAGTTGACATCCTACAGAATGGCCCCACTGAGACCAATGAATTGTGTCAGAACCATGGCCTTAAGCTCAATGCCAAAAAATGTGTTGTCATCCCCTTTGGGAAAAACCCAGTTCCCATGAATTACCACATTGATGGTAGTCCACTGAACACAGAAGGCGTTATAAGAGATCTGGGAACACAGATTGACAGCAACCTCTCTTTTGATCACCACATTGCCACTGTGGTTAGAAAGTCCTTCTATGTGACACATCCCATTACTAAGGGTTTGCATCCAGGAAGAAATAGGCCATCGTCTCCCTCTACTCTTCCCTCATTAGGCCAATTGAGTACAATGCCCCATTTGGCATGTACCTCACTAGACACCTGCAACAACTGGAGAGGCCACAAAAGTACTTCACAAAGAGGATCCTAGGCCTTAAACACTTGTCCTGTATGGATGGACTCCAAAAACTCCAACTATTCTCTGTCTCATATCACCTACTTAGAGGCGATCTCTGCTTGACTTACAAAGCCATGTCTGACCCAGCTCTGTTAGAAATGTTACATCTAAAGGAATCCCAATCCCTCCACACCACATGCTCCAGAGACCTCAACCTCATTACCACAATCAACAGAACATGCTGGAGGGACAGGTTAATAACCCAGAGACTGTCCATGCTATGGAATAGACTTTCCATACATGTCAAGCAAAGCACCTCACTGACGCTCTTCAAGAGAAAGCTTGATGAGTGGATGGGAAACAGAAAATTCACCCTGGGGATAACTCCAGTGGCTCTATTCGACAGAGGCCCTGGGAACTAAGGTCAGGTGGCACTATGCCAGGGCAATCCTACAGCTAGGCTTGTAAAGGCCCCAGGGCCATTAGCCTAGTACACACCTATGAACCTATGAACAAGAAATAAACATTTGATCAGAACAGTTGAAAGCTTTAGCTCTGTCAAGATAGTACCCAAGTTGTCTGTGGACATCCTAGGTATAGAGAATCCATTCTACCTCTTTTTTAGGTTCAGGAAAGAAAACAGGAAGATGGATAGTTTGGTTTAAAGTAAACTCAGATACCACTTTAGACATAAAATGAAAAGTTATGTACTCACCATAACGTTCCATGTTAGTTGTCTTCTTCTCACCTTCTTTCTTGCTGGATGGGTTCGGAGCCGAACCTCGGCTCCGACTCGGCCTATTACTAAAGCTCGAGAGCTATTTTTACCGGCTCGAGGCTATCCTATCTCCCATAATGCTAGGAGTCATATATCCAGATCTCGTTTGATAGTTAACACTATGGACATACATGTCCCCACCATGACAGAGAATATATATATGTATATATATATATATATATATATATATATATATAGATATATAGATATATCTACCTCTATATATCCAAGCTCTTGTATACATATATATATATATATATATATATATATATATATATACAACTCTTATGAGAGTTACCAAGAAAGGGAAGAGAGGTAGCTGATGAGATAACTCTCGTGATAACACATCTCAGAAGATACTCTCGTTCTTGCCAGGCTAGGGGGGTGGAGGGTGGGACGCAAGAAAGAAGGCGAGAAGAAGACAACTAACATGGAACGTTATGGTGAGTACATAACTTCTCAATGTTAAGTTGTCAATCTCGCCTTCATTCTTGCTGGATGGGACAGCATCCCTAGCACCTTAGTCCTGGGTGGCTCAATGGAACAGACTCTTGAGTACAGTGGAACCAAACTCAGCCCGACTTCTAGAGGTCATGTCCAGCTTGTAATGAGAAATGAAGGTATCAGAAGAGGCCCATGTGGCCGCTGCACAAATGGAATCCATAGGCAATCTTGCCTGAAAGGCTACTGAAGAAGCTAATGCTCTGGTTGAATGAGCTCTGGGCTTAACAGGGAGCTCCTTATGCCTCAGTTGGTAAATCAACATGATAACAGAGGTCAACCACCTGGACAAGGTTACTTTGGAAACTGGCAGGCCTTGCTTCCCTTCCGCGTAAGACAGGAAGAGCTGTTCTGATTTCCTCATCTGCTTGGTTCTATCCAGGTCGAAGCGTAATTGATGGTGAACATCCAGACAATGTAACTTCCGTTCAGACCTATTGGTATAAAGTGGGAAGAAGACAGGAAGATCGATGGTCTGATTCAGATTTTTTTCAGAGAGTACTTTGGGTAAAAAGGACGGATTAGTCCTAAGAGACACTCTATCTTTGTGAAAAACAAGGTAAGAAGGGCGAATATAAAGGGCTTGAAGTTCTGATACCCTTCTCGCTGAAGTGATGGCTACTAAGAACAGAGTTTTCCAAGAGAGCAACTTTAGCGAACAGGAAGCCGCAGGCTCAAAGGGAGGGAGAATTAAGGACGACAGCACCAAATTTAGGTCCCATGGTGGGGGAGGATCTTTTACCGGGGGCCTAAGTAAGAGGGTTCCTTTTAGAAAGGCTTTACAAAGTTTGTGTGACATAATGCTGGTCTCTGACAATCCAACATGAAAATTTGCAATAGCTGCCAGCTGAGCTCTGATGGTGGCTGAAGAAGAACCCATTTGAAAAATTTCTGCCAAAAACTCTAAATCTGTATGGATAGGGGCTGTAAAAGGGTCAACTTGTTTCTCCCCTACCCAAACAGAGAAACGCTTCCATTTGCTAGCATAAGTCTTTCTGGTAGTAGACTTGTGAGAAGCGAGGATGATGTCACAAACTGAATGAGAGATTGAGGGAAGCCTGGCTAGGGTTGGAAGTGGAGCATCCAAGCTGTGAGGTTGAGAGATTGAAGAGATTGATGCAGCCCACCCGACTGATGTGTCAGAAGATCTGGCGTTGGATCCAGATGCCACGGCTGATCTAGTAGATGACGTTGCAGGAACAGAAACCAGATTTGTCGAGGCCAGTAAGGGGCAACTAGGATCATTCTGGATTTCAAAGCAGTTGCTTTCTGGATTAACTGAGTAATTAAGGGAAAGGGGGGAAAAGCATACAGAAGACCCCGGGGCCAATCGTGGACTAGAGCGTCTCTGGGGGGAAGACCTGGGAGAGGGAAGAGGGTGAAGAAGTCTTGGCACTTGCTGTTTTGAGGGGTTGCAAAAAGATCGCAGCAAAGCTGACCCCACCTTCTGAAAATTCTTTCCGCTACTAGCTGGTTGAGAGACCACTCGTGGGGCATGAGAATGGCTCTGCTCAGCCTGTCCGCTATGATGTTGGACTTCCCGGGGATATGCGTTGCTACCACAAACCGCTGAGAAGAGATCGTCCACTGCCAAAGTCTGAGTGCTTCCCGACATAGGGGGTAGGACCTGGTTCCACCCTGCTTGTTGATGTACCACACTACAGACATATTGTCTGTCTGAATTGCAATCGTCCCGCTGGGTAGAGAGTCTTGAAGGGCCTGCAACGCTAAAAGCACTGCTCTCATTTCCAAGACATTTATGTGCAAGTGGCTTTCGAAAGGCTGCTATGTGCCCTGGACTGTCCTGCCATGAAAATGCCCCCCCCCACCCGATCAGGGAGGCATCCATTGTCACAGTAGCCACAGGAGAAGTAAGGACAAAAGGTCTGCCCTGAAGAACCTGAGGGGAGACCATCCACCAGGAAAGGTGTCTTTTGCATGACTGAGTGATTAGAATGCTGTGTGACATTGGAAGCTGTTGAAAGAACCACTGGGAAAACAGCATCTATTGCAGGATCCACATGTGAAAGCGAGCTAGGGGGAGTAATGTGATAGCTGCTGCCATGAGACCTAGGGTTTTTAGTACGAACCTGGCCTGGACTCTGCTCTCTTGTAGTAGGATTTGAACATGACCTCGAATGTCTGAAATCCTTTGTACAGGCAGTTTTGCTGACAGTTCCACAGTGTTTAAAATGGCGCCTATGAAGGTAATAGACTGACAAGGCGACAAGGCAGACTTTTTGGAATTTATAGAGATACCTAGTTCATTGCAAATTTGGAGGGTATAATCTCTGGAATGAAGTAGCTGATGCTTGGTGGTGGCAGTAAGGAGCCAGTCATCTAAGTATGGAAACACCTGGAATCCTTTTCGTTTCAGGTGAGCCACAACCACTGCCATGCATTTGGTAAACACCCTGGGGGCTGTGGTGAGGCCAAAGGGCAGGGCTCTGAACTGGTAGTGACTGGCTCCCAGCCGGAAGTGGAGAAACCTCCTGGAGCGCCTGTCCATTTTGATGTGATAGTACGCATCCTGAAGGTCTATAGAGCACATCCAATTGTCCTGACCCAGGAAGGGTAGAATGGACTGAAGCGTGACCATCCGGAATTTCATTCTTTGAACAGACTTGTTCAGCCTGCTGAGATCCAAAATAGGTCTCCAGTCCCCTGTCTTTTTTGGTACCAAAAAGAACTTGGAGTAGACTCCGGATCCTTGCTGGTCTGCTGGGACTGGCTGGATGGCTCTTTTTTCTAGCAGCTTTGAAATTTCTAGTGCTGCTTGATCCCTCAGACCAGGTGGAACGTCTGGAAGGAGCCCTTTTGGCGGTTGTGGGGTATGAGTAAAGGGAATTTTGTAACCCTCGGATATGATCGACCGTACCCAATTGTCTTGCGTGAGGGAATGCCAGGCTACTGGGTACAGTGATAGTCTTTCCCCGACTGCCTCCGAAGGTGGACAGTTGGGCAGCTCCTCAGGAGTGCTGGAAGGGTTTGTCAGAGAAAGACTCTCTGCTACCCTGATTCTGCGGACCCCCCCCTGCCCCACGGGCAGCGTCTATTATTGTTCCCTCCTCTGCCTCTGGAGGGAAGCTCACCACATGCATCATGCAGTACTCCCTGAGGTTTGCGGAACCACATTTTCCCACCTTTCTGACCCTTAGGGTATGGTCTAGAAGGGGTAGAAAAACGGACTCCTATGGCAGAGAGAGTCTTGCCTTCCTGCTCGCACCTGGTCAATGTCTCCTTCACTTGAGGTCAAAACAAGGCAGAACCATCAAAGGGGGTGTTAGTGAAGGATGCCTTGAAGTGGTCAGAAAAATTGCAAAGCTGCATCCAGGCGTGTCTCCTTAGAGCAACGCCCATGCCTGCAGCCCTACTCATTCCATCGGCTGCATAGGAAATGAGCCGCATGGAGGAGTTGACAACAGAGTTAAGGGTCCCCAGCTGGGAGTTGATCTTTTCCTGAGACCCCGCAGCTGATGGGTCCTGTAAGGAATCACCCAGTTCCTTAAGAAGGTCTCTCTGGAGACGGGTGAAATGGCACAAATAATTCAGCGGCCACATAGCAAAGGTCGCTGAAGAAAACATCCACTTGCCATACCTGTCCATAGTCCTAGATTCCTTATTAGGAGGATGGACAGGTACTGAAGGGTCAGCCAACTCCTTTTTAGTGGCCGCCGCCACCACCATGGCATCAACAGGGATGCCCTTAGTTAGAAACTGCTTGTCAGAAGGGGCTGTAATAAATTTTGTAGGCCTCCGGGGAGTTGGTTCCATAGTATCCGGAGCCGTCCACGCCTTTCAAGCCACCACACCCATGAGCGGGTCAAAAGGCGAAGACACCCAGGAGGTGGAAGGGTGAGAACCAAATGCATCCAGGTACACTGACTCATCCTCAGAAGGGTTGAGGGCAGACCAGTTTCCCCTCTGCTTAAGAATCTCCAGGATGTCAGAAAATGAGACATCCTCAGAGGGGACCTTGGGGACCCTTCTGAATCATCCAAGTCAGTGTCCAAAGTGACTGACTCAGGGGAGTCTATATGCTTCCTCTTGTATTTTCTCTTTTGAGGGGGCTCCCCTGAAGGAGCGGGGAGGCCTCGGAAGAGGAGGATACACCCAATGGGGCTACCTGTAGTGTCGGTTCTCCACGCTGGGGATCAAGAGAGCAGGTAGAGACTGAAGCAGATACCATAGAGGGAGGAGCCGAAGGAGTCGACCATGGAGCAGGCACAGGGGCCAGCACACTCCACATGACCTCAAAGGTGCCCCTATCAGGCAGGGAAGGGGGTCCCCGCTCCGAAGAGACAATGACTCCTCCCAGCACTGAGAGGGATGGCTCCGAGGCCAATGTTGGGGCCGAACTCACCTGCGCCAAAGCTCCAAGAGGGAGAACGCGGTCGGACAAGGGTCTGATGCCACTCGCCCCCTCGGAGCCGACGAGAGTCCTAGCGCCCGGACCCCTCCAAGGATGGAACCAAGGAAGAGATCGGAGCCAACGAGGAAGACGAAAGGGGTGGTATCGGCTCCAATGTTCCAACGGTCCCAACCCCTATGATCTCCAGCTCCAAACTCACAGGAAGAGTCGGAGGAGGAATTGAAGAGGGAGTAGTGAAAGCCACTGCCTGATGAGGAGGGCTATGCAACATTTGGGCCAGCGCCTGCGACTTAAGTAGTCTGCTAACCACCCTCTCGAGGTCATGGTCCGACAGCCTGGAAGACCGAGAGGAATGAGACCTGTGACTCCGCTCCAATAACAAGGGAGACTTCAGAGCCAAATGGACCGATTCCAGGGAAGGAGACCTGGAACGCTTCTTGCTCGAAGACGGCTCCGACAGCAGAGTCGGAGCCGACTGAGGCCTTGAATCATCGGTTCCAGCCGGAACCGATGTAATGGTAGTAGTAGTGCCACTCGGCGACGGCTCCAAACATGGAGCTGACGGTTTGGCGGGCTTCGAAGGTTTACCCGACGAAGGCTTAGCCAGGGAACCTTCAGGCTTTAACAAGCCTCTCAAAATAAGTGTGTTTCTGCGTTCCTGCAGGACTCTTGGGCTGAACACATGGCAGACAGAACAAGAGTCCTGCAGGTACAGAGGGCCCAAGCCGTCTGTCAGAGACATCTTCTGACAGCACGAGTCATACTTCTTGAAGCCCGAGACCTTAGTGTCTTTAGACATCCTGAAAAAGGGATGAGTGGTAGACAAGGACAACTAAGGGAGGTCTAGTCACAATCACCAAACACACACACACACACACACACACACACACACACACACACACACACACACAGAAAAAGTTGTAACAGACCAGAATAATAAAACAAAAACCCCACAGTTATTAATAAAATCTAACTACACACATACAACTGTAAAAAAGAATGAAAAGGGATTGGCCAAGGGCCTAACTATTAGGAGAGGGGAAAAAAAACTATATCAAAACTACCTAAGAGGGAATCCTAACAGGGATCTAAAGGGTAGTAACTATAAAACACTATCGCTAACTTTTTAACCCAAAAAGCTGACTAAAACCAAGAAAAAATTTTAATACAACCTGAACCGGCAAAAATACGCAACCTCATAGCTGAAGCGGCAAACGAGATCTGGATATATGACGCCTAGCATTATGGGACATAGGATAGCCTCAAGCCGGTAAAAATATCTCTCGAGCTTTAGTAATAGGCCGAGTCGGAGCCGAGGTTCGGCTCCGAACCCATCCAGCAAGAATGAAGGTGAGATTGACAACTTAACATCAAGGATTAGTTCTCAAAGAAACTCTATTTCTGTGGAAAATAAGATAAGGTTGTCTCACCAAAAGAGCTTGCAATTCAGGTACTGTTCTTGCAGAGGTAAGGCAATCAGTAAAACTGTTTTCCATGTTAAGAACGTCAAAGTCAGATTAGTCCTCAAAAAAAAACATATCCCTGTAGAAAATAAGATAGGGTTGACTCATCATAAGAGCTTGCAACTCAGATACTGTTCTTGCAGAGGTAAGGCAATCAGTAAAACTGTTTTCCATGTTAAAAACTTAAAAGTCAACCAGATTAGCGGGTTCAAATGGAGCAAGTGTTAGCTTCTCTAACATAAAGGTAAGATTCCCAAGGAGGGGCCACCAGTTTTCTTGGAGGCCTCTTATGCAAAACCCCCTTTCAAAAACATTTTGACATGAGAATGCACTGAAAGAGAAGGATCAATGGGTAGACATGCTGAAATGGATGACAAGTGAGCCTCAGTAGAGGGGTAACAAAAGCAATACGATAGTAAGTCTCACAAAAATTTTAAAACCAGAGAAAACTAGCCTTGAATGGGAACTGGTTATGCTGCTGGCACCAACAAGAAAACCCTTTTCATTTGCTAATATATGATTTTTCTTTAGCAGGCTTTGTTACCTTCATTAGTACCTGTTAAACATCCTCAGTAAATAGTTGACTAAAAGGAACTATGACCGTATCATCCAGGCAGTCAACTGAAGTTGATTGGTGTTGGGGTGTATCAAACACCCCTGTTCTTGTGTGAGCAGATCCTGTCACTGAGGAAGCTTGTGGTAATTGCCCCTGCCCATTTCCAAAATTAGGGAGACCCATGGTTGCCTGGGCCAGAATTAAGTCACCACAATGATTTTGGGGGATTACTTCTCAATCTTCAGAAGTACATTGGATATTAATAGAAAAGGGGCAAAAGCATTAAGGAAAATTCCTGTCCAAGGAAAACAAAATGCATCTGTCTTCAAGGCCTTCTTGCATGGAGCCAGGAGCAGAATCTTTCCAGCTGATTGTTCACAGAGGAGACAAAAAGGTCTACTTGAGGATCTTCCCATATATGTATGAAATCTATGAAGGCCACCTGATCTAATTATCACTCTTGAGGGTCTGGCCTTGTCTAGTTCAGCTTCTCTGCTACATAGTTTTGTTCTCATGGAATGTAGTATGTCTGTAGAGTGAGACTGCATTGTGAAGCTATATCCCGAGCTAACATGAATAGTCTGCAGAAGGGGGTATGACCTGGACCCCCTTGCTTGTTGATGTACCACATGACTGCGGTATTTTCTGTAATAACTTGAAGAGGTCCTGAGGACCAAAGATGATTCACAAAGTTGAATACCTTGGTCAGGGCAACCATCTCTTATATATGTATGTGCTTGCTTATGTCCTTGATGTTCCACACACCTTGCACTTTTATCCTTCTTGAAACTGCTCCCCAAGCAAAGTACAAGGAGTCTGTGATGAATGACAGGTTTGGAACAGGGAGGGAGAAGGGGAGACCTGGATTTAAAGATACCTGTTGTCTCCACCAAGTGATTTCTCTTCTGGCAACCCCCAGCACTAGTATCTGAAAAGACAAGGGGTGTTGGTCCTGGGACCAAAGAAACCGCAGATATCATTCTATCTTTCTCATGTGGAATCTTGCCAGGGGTATCATGAGAACCATATTAGCCATGAGACTCACAATTCTGGAAGTGACCAAAGTCTCAGGGGAAAACCCTAGATACAGATCTGCTTTTTTTCCTGTGGAAGAAAAGCTCTTTGAATGGTGGTGCATAGTTCATATCCCAGAAACACAATCCTATGAAAAGCAGTTAAGAAAGAATTTTGAATGTTCTTTTGGAATCCCAGCTAATGTAAGAGATCTCTCACCCAAGAAAGAGATTATGGGCACTTTAAAAAGCACTCTGCAAAGATAAGCAAATTGTCTAAATATGGAAAACTGTGGATATCCTGCAGCTTGCACTGAGCTATAATTGGAGCTGGTGCAGTGGATAGTTCAAAGGGTAAGCCGAAGAATTGATTATGTGATCCAGACACACAAAACCAACACCTGAAGTCTGGATAAATATCATCTTTTAAATCTAGTGTGCTACAGGAAACATGAATGAGAAAGAATTAGTAGGAGGTTGTGAAGTGACATTGCTTTGAATTTAGGCACTAGCACAAACATGTTTGGGAAAGAAAGATCCAGAACTGGTCTCTAAGCATTTTATTTCTTTGGCCCTAAAAACATCTTTGAATAAACCTCTTTTGACACTGGGAAAGGGGAAACTGATTATATCATTCCCCTGGGACAACATCTGATAAAGAACAGGTGGAAATAAGAGAGTCTGATCTGGAGGATGAGGAATTATCCAGTGGAAAATAGGAATTTCCTTCCATTGCCATCTGCAATCTTGATGAATGAGTTTCAAAATACATTTGTCTAAAACTATCTGTTGCCAAAGAGAAAATGGGAGATTCAAATTTTCTGGAAGAAAAAAGGGCTGCCAGGGAGGAAGATTGGTACAAAGTATCTTCAATAGTCATTCTGACTTATTGGAGTATCCTTGGTTTTGGGAGTTTCCAGAATTATTCTTGAAACTCCCTTGTTATTTCTTCTAAAATGTCTGTTTACCTACATTTTGTTGAGACTGTTTATTTTGCTTCTTACCAAAATTGGATGAAAAGTTAGAGAATTCCTTGAAAAATTTGGAAAAGGAAGGATGAAGAACCTTAAGGATTCCCTGAATCAGCCTACACCTTTCATCACACTTTTTGATCACCACTGCAGCACAGGGGCCAAAGCTATATCTCTATCCAAATAGTAATTTAAAATCTCATGTTTACATCATCCCTGAGGCTCTGAGAACTCAGCCATGCAAGCCTCCCTCAAAATAGTACCAGCGGCCATAGCCTATGAAGAAGTATCAACAAAGTCATACAAACTCCGTATACAGTGAGTAATGAATAGAAAAATCAAATTTAAAACAGATTTTTCCTCACACGAAGAACATTCAGACAGAACATTCCTCAAACTTTCATAATTAGTCGACAAACCTTAACATACAAATCAAAATTCTAAACATAAAAGCTACAGAAGCATATACTTTTCCCCATACTTATTAATAATCTTCCCATCTTTAACAGAAGTAGGACTGGAATTAACTAAATGTTTAGCAGCAGAAGGATTAACTAAAGCTATAGCTGCCTAGCCAGGTTTAGGAGGAGTGTCTGAAAACTTAAAAGACTGGGGAACTTTACACATACCATCTACCTTTTTAGGGGCAGCCATATGACTGTCAGCAAAACTGTGGGCATTAACACACACATTCTCCAAAACTAAGAGAACTGGAGGAATAGGTGCAGGTTCTGAAAATTCCTTTTGTAACAGTTCATGGCATATTCTGAGAGACCTAGAAAGCTCAGTCCTCTAATACTGAAAATACTGTCACATTCTAGAAACAGCCACAGAGAAAGAGAAGCTCCCACAGGGAGAGTCAAAAACGGAGCTCTCCTCTGTGTCTGAATCAGAAATGAGGAGAAAACCCTGTATCTGTCCCTACTTCATCCTGTCCATATTCAGAACCATTAATCTGTTCATGAAAAGAGGTATCCCTCTTTTCATTTACCAAGTACTACTTTACAAGAAGGATCGATAGCCTGAAATAAACCCGGAGCCAGACCCAATAAACTACTCCTATTTAAGGAAATATGAGGTGGAGTGGATATATACTTAATTTCTATTTCTTTTTGACTGGGCCCAACAGTGTTATTAGCTGCAGCAGCAGCTTCCCTATGTATGGGCACAACATTGTGACAAAACAGGGAAGTTTTCCCTGTTCCCTCTCCTAGGACTGACACAAGAGTGCCTCTCCCTTACACACTGAAGGGTCTCCAACAGCTGTAGAGAAAGTGGCTAACCCCCAATCCACAGTGGCTGTAGATGCTACAGCAGAGGGATCTGGGGTAAAAGATGGGTGATCTAAGGTACAACTAATGGCCACAGCAGAGTCACCCACCTGTGGCTGAGGTAAAGTTCTAGCCTGCTGTGATGGCAAAGGTTGTTTGCTTAAATTTTCAAATTTGTGGCTAGGAAATGGACCAACTGAGGGACCAACAGATTGGTCCATGGTCAAGCTGAAAGTGGTGCTTATTTCTGGAAAAAAATGGACAACATAGATGGAGCATTATGGTGAGTATATAACTTCTTTATCTGATGTTGTCAATTTTCATTCTATCCTCAACCGATGGGACAGAGTCTCCAACTACCTAAAATCTAGGATGGACTCAAGAAAGGATATTCCTGAGCAACATTGAACCAAATGATGCTCTACTTCTAGAGACCAGATCCAGTTTCTAATGAGTAATAAAGGTATGGGGAGTAGCCCAAGTTGCTGCAGCACATATATCATGTATGGACATTCTGTACTGAAACACTGAAGAGGTGGCCATAGATCTAGTTGAATGGGCCCATAGTGTTTTAGTAGAGTAATGCCCAATTTGTTATAGACAAATGACATACAATCAGTTAGCCACCTAGATAACATAACTTTGGTAGCTGTTTTACCCAATTTTACTTCTACAAATGAAAAATCAATTGGTCAGCTTTTCTGAAATCTTTTGTTCTCTCTCTCTCTCTCTCTATATATATATATATATATATATATATGTGTGTGTGTGTGTGTAAAAACGTAATTGTCTGTGGGCATCCAATAAATGTAACATGTATTCACCTTTGTTAGCAAATTTAGGAAACAATACTGGTGAATTAAAGGACTGATTGATATTAGCTTCTGACACCAACTTAGGAAGAAAGATTGCATTAATTTGTAATGAAACTCTATCCTTATGAAAAATCAAGTATGGTGGTTTAGAGGGCAATGCCTGAATCTCAGAAATTCATCTAGCAGAGGTAATATCTACCAAAAAAAATGTTTTCCACGAAAGGTATTTCAGTTCACTTGTAGCTGCTAGTTCTAAGGGGGACTGAGTTAGAACCTCCAGTATAAGATTCAGGTCCCATGGGGGAGAAGGATCTTTAAAAGGGGGTCTGAAAAGAAGAGTGCCCTTCAGGAAAGCTTTGCTCAATTTATGAGATGCTACAGTAGAACCACTGAAACCAATGTGAAAATTTGATATTGCTGCTAAATGAACTTTAACCATAGATGCACTAGCTCATTCTTTAAAAAGATGTGTAAAAAACTCAAGGATGGTATGTATTGGGGCTGAAAAGGGATCAATATTATTTTGATGAGCCCAGTAAACAAACCTCTTCCATTTGCTGGAATAGAGTTTTCTGGTAGATGGTCTATGGGAAGATAAAAGTATTTGATGATCAGGAGAAGAGAGCATAGGTTGTCTGGCTATTAATGGAAGTGCAGAAGCCAGGCAGTCAGCCTGAGGTAGGTTATGTCTGGATGAATCATGCCTGTTGGGTGAGATGGAAGGTCTGTATTCAGATTCAGAATCCAAGGTTGGTGAAGCAAATGAGGCCAAAGGAAGTGGAACCAAATCTGTCGAGGCCAGTAAGATGCAACAAGGATGACTTTGCTCTTCAACACGAGGATAACTTTTCTCTTCAACATGGTAGCTTTATGTAGGAATTTGGAAATCAATGTAACTGGTGGATGGGCATAAAGTAGACTGGGGGACCAATTGTGAAGTACAGTGTCCCTTGGTGATTCCCCCCGAGTGGGGATTAGGGCACCATAGCTGCTGCATTTGTTGTTTAGGGGAGAGGCAAAAAGATCACAGCAATACTGGCCCCACGTTCTTGCTGAGGGATAATTAGTGGTGTAAAAGAATGCACCTGCTCAATTTGTCTGCTATCACACTGGATTCCTTTGGAATGTGCATTGCTATGAGAAAGTGGTTGGATGAGATCACCCTTTGCCACAGGCTGACAGCTTCTCGACAGAAGAACTATGATTTGATCCCTCCTTGTTTGTTGATGCACCAAACTACTGACATATTGTCTGTTTGTATTGCAATAATGTCTAACAGGAGAACATCCTGGAAGGCCTGCAATGCTAAAAGCACTGCTCCCACCTCTAGGACATTGATATGCAAGTTGGCCTCTTCGGGGTCCAAGTGCCCTGAACTGTTTTCCACAGAAAGTGCTCCCCCACCATAGCTGGGAAGCATCCATGGTCACTATCGCATTGGGTTGAGGGGGAATAAATGGATGGCTTTGCAGAACTTGATCTGACTGAATCCTTCACCTGAGATCTCTCTTGCATGTGAATGAGTGATTCATATCTGACAAGACATGGGTTGGTAAAATATTGACCACTGTGTGGCTAGCATCCACTGAAGAATTCTCATGTAAAATCTAGCTAAAAGTACTAGTGTTATCACCACTGCCACTGATCCCAGAGCTTGAAGGACCAGGCGGGCTGAAACCTTGGTACTTCAGTTCATTTCTCCTGACCTGGAATCTTATGGTCTGAACTCTTGAGGGCAGTAGTGAAGTTGTGATTGACTTTGGGTTGAGGATTGTTCCTATGAATTCTAGAGTCTGAGTTGGTTCTAGTTGACACTTTTCATAGTTTACGGTTATTCCAGAAGACAGCATGTCTTGAGAAACTGATCTCTTGCCCTTATCAGGCGATGCTTGGTTGGACAGGAAGCCAGTCATCTAGATATGGAAACACCCACAATCCTTGCAGTCTTAAGTGAGCTGCTACTACTGCCATGCACTTGGTAAACACCCTGGGGGCTGTGGTGAGACCAAAGCACAGAACACTGAACTGGTAGTGACTGGCTCCCAGCCAGAAGCATAAATACCGTCTGGATCATCTGTTTATCTATAGTACACACCCTGAAGGTGTGCTAAGCACATCCAGTCATCCTTTCCCAGGAATGGGAGCATGGATTGAACCGTGACTATCCAAAACTTGGTTCATCAAACTGACTTATTTAAGATGCTAAGATCCAAAATTGGTCTCCAGTCTCCTGTTTTCTTTGGCACTAAAAAGATCCCTGAGTAAGTCCCAGATTCTATCTGGTCTGGTGGGAACTCTTGGATGACTCTTTTTTCAAGCAGCATTTGAATTTGAATTGCTGCTTGCTCCTGCTGCCTAGGTGGAACACTGGGGTGTTTTCTTGAGTTTGGAAGAGGAAGGGAAAAGGAGTTATATAGCCTCTAGAAATAATTCTCTGCACCCAAGTACAGGGATAAATGTCCCCAGATTTCTCCCAGAGGTGGGCAATTGGGCCTCCTTTCAGGAGCACTGGTGGGGTCTATCAAAGAAAGATTCTTTGGACCTCTGGTTTTGCTGGCCACCTCTGTCGTAGGGGGTGTCATCATTCATTAGAGTTCCTTCCACTGCCTTTGGGGGAACCTTCTCCATGTGTGTCTTGAAACAGACTCTGACACTTCTTGACCCACATCTTTCATCCACCTCATTGATTCCTAAAAAAGGATCTTTGAGGGAACAAAAAATGTATGCCCATGGCAGACAGGGTCTTTCCATCCTTTTCACACCTGGGTAGTGTGTCCTTCACCTTGGGGCCAAACAAAGATGTGCCGTCAAAGGAAGCATTGATGAATGAGGCCTTGAACGACTCTGCAAAATCACACAAACACATCCAGGCATGCCTCCAAATGGAAATTCTTGAACTCGCTGGCCTTGAAGTTCCTTCTGCTACATTGAAAATCAACCTCGTGGAGGAATAAGAAATGGATTGCAGGGTAGCCAACTAAGAATTCACAGATGACTGAACTTCTTCAGAAACAGGTCCTGAGAGGGTATTTCACAACTCCTTAATCAAATCCCTTTAAAGTCTTGTAAAGTGTGCCAAATAATTCAAAGACCTGAAAGGGTAGGTCGCTGCAGCATAGGCACACTTCCCAAATCTGTCCATTGCCTGCAACTCCCTGTTGAGAGGATGGACCATGAAACTCTCTTCAGCAGGTTCTTCTTTGGTGACCGCTGCTATGACTATGGCATCAACCGGCAGCCCCTTTTTTCCCAGCACTGCTTGTCCATGGGTGGTACCATAATCTTATCTGGTCTCCAAAGTATAGGTTCAATGGTGTCAAGTTCCTTCCACATCCACCAAGAGATCACCTCAATGAGCTCGTTGGTGGGTGGAGCCACTCAGGAGGTAGATAGGCCAGTACTGATGGCTTCCAGGAATACAGACTCTTCAGACGAAGGATTGCCGGGCATCAAGCCACCTCTCTGTTTAATGATTTTAAGGATGTCTCCAAATGAGACATCTTCAGGAAGTGACTGTTAGGACCCTTCACCTTCATTGAAATCTGTATCTTCTGTGATGGACTCCTCTGGTGACTCTAGGTGCTTCTTCTTGCACATTTTCTTCTTAGGAACCTCCTCTATGGGATGATCTGGAGAACTATCAGAGGAAGAAATCAAGATTCCCTGTGGGGAAGCCTGGGGTCTTGGTACTGGCTGATCAAGTGGAAAGATCTGAATGCTGAGTTGTAAGAAACAAAGATCTAGGATCCAAGGGGGTTGGATCCATCTGTTTTGGTGAGATACAGAAAACTCTCTTCACAACCTTGAAAGTAGATCGCCCTGGAGAAAGAGAAGACGTCAGATATGAGAAGCCAAGCTTCCGGATCGTGGCCCTCCCACATTCTGAAGGCAAAATCCCTGTGGTGAAAGCTGGACTCAAGTTGTCCAATGCCAAGGATCCAAGGCACACAGATGGCTCTGAAAGCCTCAGAGTCTACTGCAACATCTTGGATCTAACAGGGAAGCTTCAGCTCCGAGAGCTCTCTGAATCTAACAGGATTGGAGGACTCAGAGTAACCTTAGGATCTGAGGATACAGCAATCCTTGAATCTGAGCCAGATGGATCCAGGCAGCTAGGGTCCATAGACTCTGAGGCCACTGAAGGAATCAGAAGAGGAACTTGTAGTTAGATTGTAGTTGTGGAACAGACCTCCTGACCCAGAGGAGTAGGAGCAGAGGGAGCATCCATTTGACCCTGTGATGACAAGATTTTTCTCACCAATCTTTCTACATCTTCTTCTCCTTCTGTAAGGCTCCTGGAAGAATAAGCAGAGAAAACTGAAGGAGACTTGGGTCTTTCTTAAAAGCATAGGGTACCGGATCCACTGAGTGTGAATATTTAGTCTTTGGTAGTACAATAAATTTAGATGGACTGGAAACAGCCGGGCCCAAAGAAAATAGTCTCAGATCCGATGAAGTCAGATCCATTAACTTTTGTTTCTTTGGATGCGAGGCCATCGGATCAGATGATTTCAGTGTTTTTGGATCTGAGGTTGAAGTCAGATTTCTCTTAACCTTCCTTGGGAAGACTCTGAAGCTGAAAATGAGGAGGAAGGCTTCGGAAACCCTGTTTTTGTCTTAGATTTTAATTTAAATGTCCAGATAAAGCCTCTTCAAAAGAAAAGGGTAAGAGTCCTTTCAAGATTAATTTATTTTTGTGTTCAGCCAGAGCCCTGGGGTTGAATGCATGACATATTGAACAACCCTCATGTAAATGAAGAGGCCCTATACAGTACACACATAAGGTGTGTGCATCCAGTAATGGAATCTTATGTCCACATTTTGAACATTTTTTTTAAAGCCCTTAGGCCCTTTCTCCACCATATTAAAGAAAGTATCAATACTAAAAGTTTAACTAACTTAACTTTTAACTTTTTTTTTTTTTTGGAGGCAGGGAAAGGAAAGAAAATGAAGCTACCAACATTGGTAGGAAGCACTACAATTACTGTAGGTTAGCGGAGAAAAGAATATAGAAATACTTAAAAGAGTAATAGGAATATAGGACAAGTAAGGGAAAAACTAAACGCTAAAGATTTCAAAGATTTTTAAAAAAAAAACAATATAAATTTGAACTTATCTTAAAAGAAATGCTCAAGTGTGACTGATTACATCTTTCACTGAAAGCAGTAAATGAGATTTGAGGTACTTAGGTTGGTGCATTGTGGGTAAGGGAGAAGCTTGAGAGTACTTTGGTTGCCACGAGCTTTAGCAATAGCCGAGTTATGTCTGACCTGTATATACAGTGGATATAAAAAGTGTACACACCCCTGTTAAAATGCCAGGTGTTTGTGATATAAAAAATGAGACCACAATAAATCATTTCAAAACTTTTCCCACCTTTAATGTGATCTATAACCTGCACAATTTAACTGAAAAAAACAAATCTGTTAGGGGAATAAATATAAAAAATAAAAACTGTACAATAAGCTGGTTGCATAAGTGTGCACACCCTTAAACTAATAATTTGTTGAAACACCTTTTGATTTAATTACACCATTCAGTCTTCTTGGGTACACACCTGCCATCAATTAAAGAGACTGATTAACCCCAAATAAAGTTCAGCTGTCCTAGTAAAATTTTCCTGACATTTACTCAGTTGCCTGCTACAGCTAAAGCCATGGTTCACAGGGAGCTTACAAAACATCAAAGGGATCTCATTGTTGAAAGGTATCAGTCAGGAGAAGGGTACAAACAAATTTCCACAGAAGTGGATATACCATGGAACACAGTGAAGACAGTCATCAAAAAGTGGAAAAAATATGGGACAACAGTGACGTTGCAAAGAACTGGAAATCCCTCCAAAATTGATGAAAAGACAAGACAAAAACTGGTCAGGGAGGCTGCCAAGAGACCTTCAGCAAACTGAAGGAGCTACAGGAATTTCTGGCAATTACTGGTTGTGTACTACATATGACAACAATCTCCCATATTCTCCATATGTCTGGGCTATGGGGTAGGGTTGCAAAACGGAAGCCTTTTCTTACACAGAAAAACATCCAGGCCCGGCTAAAATTTGCAAAACAATACATCACATTTCCCAAAAGCATGTGGGAAAATGTGTTATGGTCTGATGAGACCAAGGTTGAACTTTTTGGCCGTAATTCTAAAAGGTATGTTTGCTGCAAAAACAACACTCACCAAAAGAACATCATCCACACGGTGAAGCTTGGTGGTGGCAGTATCATGCTTTGGGGTTACTTTTCTTCAGCTGGAACTGGGGCTTTAGTCAAAGTAAAGGGAATTATGAACAGTTCCAAATATCAGTCAGTTTTGGCCCAAAACCTTCAGCCATCTGCTAGAAAGTTGAAGATGAAGAGGAATTTCACCTTTCAACATAACAATGACCCCAAGCATACATCCACATCAACAAAAGAATGGCTTCACCAGAAGAAAATTAAAGTTTTGGAATGGCCCAGCCAGAGACCAGACCTAAATCCAACAGAAAATCTGTGGGGTGATCTGAAAACAGTTGTGCACAAGAGATGCCCTTGCAATCTAACAGATTTGGAGCAATTTTGAAAGGAAGAGTGGGCAAATATTGCCATGTCAAGATGTGCCATGCTGATAGACTCCTACCCAAGAAGACTGAATGCTGTAATTAAATCAAAAGGTGCTTCAACAAAGTATTAGTTTAAGGGTGTGCACATTTATGCAACCAGCTTACTGTACATTTTTTATTTTTTATATTTTTTACCTAACAGATTTGTTTGTTCTTCAATTGAATTGTACAGGATATAGGTCACATTAAAGGTGGGAAAAGTTTTGAAATGGTTAATTCTGGTCTTATTTTTATATATCACAAAAACCTGGCATTTTAACAGGGGTATGTACAATTTTTATATCCACTGTAAGACTAAAGGGACTAAAAACATTTTCACTGCCTGTATCTTACTATCCATATCCATAAATTGAAGTTATGTACTTAACATAACGTTCCATGTGTGCTGTCCATCTACACCTTTATTCTTACTTATGGGTTGGATCCAATCCATTGGATCCATCTCAGCCTTTTTCAAAAGCTTGAGGCCTTCAGCAAAGCTCATGGGCATTCTACCTTACCCATAATGCAGTTCCCCACATCCCTCAGATCATGTTTGCCATTGAGAAATAAACATTAGTGGAATTAAGGGGAACACTATTTATAGCATAAAAAAGAATAAGAAGTTATGTTCTTACCATAATGTTCCATGTTAGTTGTCTTCTTCTCGCCTTCTTTCTTGCTAGATGGGTTCGGAGTCGATCCTCGGCAATGACTCGGCCTATATTATAGCTCGAGAGCTATTTTTACCAGCTCGAGGCAGCCCTATAACCCACAATACCATGCGATAACTCACCAGATCTCGTTTGGAAGCTAAGACATAGTATAAATATAATATCATAATCCTCATTTGCAAGTACGGGCTCCCTGCTAGTAACACTAAGGATACGGGGAAACCGTAACATGTTGTATCTCCAGAAATGGAAGGACTCCGAGACCTCTAGTCTATCCAGGCTAGGGGGCAGGAGGGAGGGACGCAAGAAAGAAGGCGAGAAGAAGACAACTAACATGGAACGTTATGGTAAGAACATAACTTCTTAAAGTTAAGTTGTCATTCTCGCCTTCATTCTTGCTGGATGGGACAGCGTCCCTAGCATCTTAGTCCTGGGTGGCTCAATGGAACAGACTCCTGAGTACAGTGGAACCAAAGTCAGCTCTATTTCTGGAGGCTATATCAAGTTTGTAATGGGCAATAAAGGTATGTTTGGAAGCCCATGTAGCTGCTGCACATATGGCATCTAGTGGTAACCTTGCTTGAAACGCCGTTGACGTTGATAGTGCCCTGGTTGAATGAGCCTTAGGCCTAGACGGAAGTTGCCTGTGTCTCAACTCATAGACAAAGGTAATAATAGATGTCAACCATCCGGAAAGAGTAACCTTCGATACCAGAAGCCCTTTCTTTCCTGCAGCATAAGAGAGAAAGAGCTGGTCTGACTTTCTGAGTTGTTTTGTCCTGTCTAGATAATACCATAATTGGCGATGAACATCTAATGAATGTAATTTCTGTTCAGCCCTGTTGGCATAGTCTGGGAAGAAGACAGGCAAGTCAATGGAGTGGTTTAGATTTGCTTCCGAGGACACTTTCGGTAGGAAGGAAGGATTTGTTCTGAGAGTTACCCTGTCTTTGTGAAAGACCAAATAAGGGGGACGGACAGACAAGGCTTGAAGTTCCGATACCCTTCTGGCAGATGTTATGGCTACTAAAAACAGAGTTTTCCAAGAAAGAAGCTTGAGGGAGCAAGAAGCTGCAGGTTCAAAAGGAGGCAGAATCAATGAGGTTAGAACTAAATTCAAATCCCATTGTGGAGGTGGATCTTTAACTGGAGGTCTAAGCAAAAAGATGCCCTTGAGGAAGGCTTTACAGAGTTTGTGGGACATAATATTTACTTCTGAGAGCCCAACATGAAAATTAGCAATGGCCGCTAATTGTACCCTAATAGTGGCCGACGATGACCCTGAATGAAAAAGCTCTGCCAGAAAATCAAGAACCTTATGAATAGGTGCATGGAAAGGATCTAGGAACCTAGTTTGTGCCCAGTGCGAAAAACGCTTCCATTTACTCGCATACGTCTTCCTAGTATTGGACTTATGAGAAGCCAGAATGATATCACGAACAGGAGGAAAAATAGGGGGGAAGCCTGGCTATGGCTGGAAGTGGAGCAACCAAGCTGTGAGGTTGAGGGAATGAAGAGACTGATGCAGCTTGCCCGTGAGATGGGTCAACAGATCCGGAAGGGGTTCCAGATGCCAAGGCTGTTCCAGTAGGTAACTGTGCAGGAACGGAAACCATACTTGTCGAGGCCAAAATGGGGCAATGAGGATCATTTTGGATCTCAATGCGGTTGCTTTCTGAATTAATTGCAGGATCAATAGTAAGGGAGGAAAGGCATATAGAAGACCCCGGGGCCAATCGTGAACAAGAGCGTCTCTAGGGGGATGGCCTGGTAGAGGAAAGAGTGTGAAGAAGTCGAGGCACTTGCTGTTTTGAGGAGTTGTGAAAAGATCGCAGCAAGGCTGGCCCCACTTCTGAAATATTCTGTCTGCTACTGCTTGATTTAGAGACCACTCGTGAGGCATGAGGATAGTTCTGCTCAATCTGTCTGCTATGACGTTGGACTTCCCAGGGATGTGCATTGCTATCAGAAACCGTTGAGAGGAAATTGCCCATTGCCAAAGTCTGAGTGCTTCTCGACATAGGGGGTAGGACTTTGTTCCGCCCTGCTTGTTTATGTACCACACCACAGACATATTGTCCATTTGAATTGCTATAGTCCCTGTGGGAAGAGAGCTCTGAAGGGCTTGCAATGTCAAAAGCACCGCCCTCATCTCCAGGACATTTATATGCAGGTGTCATTCTGATTGTTGCCATGTGCCCTGGACCATCCTGCCCTGATAATGCCCCCCCCCCCCGATCAGGGAGGCATCCGTCATCACCGTGGCAACTGGGGGGGGGGGAGAACAAAGGGTCTGCCCTGAAAAAGCTGAGGGGAAACCATCCACCAGGAGAGATGATTCTTGCATGATGGGGTTATCAGAATTTTGTGAGTCATTGGTAGCTGTTGAAAGGACCACTGAGAAAACAGCATCCACTGAAGGAGCCTCATGTGGAAGCGGGCTAAGAGGAGTAGAAGAATCGCCGCTGCCATTAGGCCTAATACTTTCAATACTAGCTTGACTTGAACTCTGTTGGGCTGAAACAGGGACTGAACATTCTGCCTTATGTCTGTCACTCTCTGAGGTGGTAATGTTGCAGACATTTCTGTGGTGTTTAATACGGCGCCTATAAAGTTTATACATTGACAAGGCGACAAGGAGGACTTTGCAAAATTTATGGAAATACCTAGAGTGTTGCAAAGTTGAATAGTGTAATCCCTGGCCATTATAAGATTCTGCTTGGTGGTAGCAGAAATGAGCCAGTCGTCTAGATATGGAAACACCTGGTATCCTTTTTGTCTCAGGTGAGCCGTGACCATTGCCAAGCATTTGGTGAACACCCAGGGGGCTGTGGTGAGACCAAAGGGCAGGGTTCTGAATTGATAATGACTGGCTCCCAGCCGGAAGTGGAGAAACCTCCTGGAGCACCTGTGTATCTTTATATGATAGCACGTGTCCTGGAGGTCTAAGGAACACATCCAGTTGTCTCTGCCCAAAAAGGGTAGAATGGACTGCAGTGTTACCATCCGAATTTTTGTCTTTTGTACAGAGTTGTTCAATCTGCTGAGGTCCAAAATGGGTCTCCAGTCTCCAGTCTTTTTTGGTACCAAAAAGAATCTGGAGTAGATTACGGATCCTAGCTGATCTGCTGGGACTGCCTGGATGACTTTTTTCTAACAACTTTTTTATTTCTAGCTGAGCCTGACCCCTTTGTGCGGGTGGTACGTCTGGTAGGGGTCTTGGTGGTTGTACTGGAGGGGAAGTGAAGGGGAATTTTGTAACCCTCGGATATGATCTTCTGTACCCATGTATCTTGGGAGAGGGATTGCCAGGCTTCCGGGTACAGAGATAATCTTCCCCCGACTACCTCCGAAGGCGGACAGTCGGGCAGCTTCTCAGGGATGCTGAAAGGGTTGGTCAGGGAAAGATTCCCTGGAACCCTGGTTCTGTGGACCCCCTCTGCCCCTGGGGCAGCGTCTGTTATTATTCCCCCCTCTGCCTCTAGGGGGAAATTCACCACGTGCGGCAGGCACGACTCCCTGTGGTTTGCGGAACCACATCTTTCCACCCCTCTGTCCCTTAGGATAAAGTCTAAAAGGTGTGGAAAAATGGACTCCTACGGCAGAGAGAGTCTTACCATCTTGCTCGCATCTGGTGAGGGTATTCTTCACCTGAGGTCCAAACAATTCTGAACCATCAAAGGGGGTGTTGGTGAAGGACGCCTTGAAGGGGTCGGCAAAGTTACAGAGTCGCATCCAAGCGTGATGTCTCAACGTAACACCTGTGCCAGCGACCCTACTCGCTCCATCGGCTGCGTAAGAGATAAGCCACATGGAGGAGTTAACAATGAAGTTCAGGGTGGCCAGCTGGGAGTTTATCTTGTCCTGATACCCCACAGCAGAAGGATCCTGTACCGTTTCACCCAGCTCTTTGAGCAAGTCTCTCTGAAGGCGGGTGAAATGACATAAATAGTTCAGCGATCACATAGTAAAGGTCGCTGAAGCAAATGTCCACTTGCCATACCTGTCCATGGTCCTGGACTCTTTGTTAGGAGGATGAACAAGTACAGAAGGATCAGCCAATTCCTTCTTAGTGGCTGCTGCTACCACCATAGCATCAACTGAAACGCCTTTGTTGAGAAAGGATTTATCCTCTGGTGCAGAAATAAATTTAGAAGGCCTCCTAGGGGTAGGTTCCATTGAATCAGGAGCTGCCCACGCCTTTCTAGCCACTACCTGCATTAGTGGGTCAAAAGGGGGAGACACCCAGGAGGTGGAAGGGTGAGATCCAAAAGCGTCAAGGTAAACCGACTCGTCCTCGGAAGGTTTGAGAGTGGACCAATTTCCCCTCTGTTTTAGGATCTCTAGGATGTCTGAAAAAGAGACATCCTCAGAGGGGGATCTGGGGGAACCCTCCGACTCATCCAAGTCGGTGTCCGACGTGACAGACTCGGGGGAGTCTATGTGCTTCCTCTTGCACTTTCTTTTCCCAGGGGGTTCCCCTGAAACTTCAGGGGAGCCCTCGGAAGAGGAGGAGACAGCCAAGGTGGGTACCCTACGCTTTGGATCTCTGCTGTCAGATGTAGGAGGATGGCCAGAGACCGTAACAGGCACTGTAGAGGGAGGAGCTGCAGAACTTAACCTTGGAGTGGATACTGGGTCCAACAGGCTCCTCATCACCTCGAAGGCTCCCCTATCAGATGCCAAAGGAAGCCCCGGCTCCGAAGAGACCGGAACCGCCCCCGGCACCAGCAGAGAAGGCTCCAAGAATGATGTCGGGGCCGAACTAACCAGAGCCGAAGCTCCGAGAGGGAGAGCGGGATCAGACAAGGGTCCGATGCCACTCGCCCCCTCGGAGCCGACAATGGAGTCCCGGCGCCCGGACCTCTCCACAGATGGAACCAATGAAGAGGTCGGAGCCAACAACACCGGAGCCGAAATTGGGAGTATCGGCTTTGACGTGGGTAAGGTTACGGTTCCGACAAACTCCGGCTCTGAACTTGAGAGGTGAGTCGGAGGAGGAATCGATAGCAGTACCGAAGGAGCCACAGTCTGGTGAGATGGGCTCTGGAGCATTTGGGCTAGTGCCTGAAATTTCATGAGCCTACTGACCACCCTCTCGATGTCGTGGTGGGAAAGCCTGGATGACCTAGATGAGTGAGTCCTATGACTCCGCTCCGATAGGAGAGGGGATCTCGGAGCCGATCGGACGGAATCTAGCGAGGGGGATCTAGAGCACATGTGCACTGGGGTCGGCTCCGATGCTGGTTTCAGAGCGGATACCACTTTGCCCGCCTTGGATCCGGATGGAACTAATGTCGGAGCCATCTCGATAACGCCAGCCCTCGAGTCAGAAGCTGGAGCCGAGGGTTTGGCGGTTTTTGAAGACTTCCCCGAGCCAGACTTGGACGGGGAGTCATCGGGTTTTAACAAACCCCTTAGGATGAGCTTATTACACCTCTCCTGCAGGACTCTTGAACTAAACCCGTGACAGACGGAACAAGAGTCCTGCAGGTGCAAAGGCCCCAAGCAATAGACACAAGAAGTGTGACCATCTGTCAGAGACATTTTCTGAAAGCACGAGTCACACTTCTTGAATCCCGAGACCTTAATGTCTTTGGACATAGTCCTAACCACAGCAAACACAGTCAGTCCACACACACACTCAACTTAAAATTAGAAAAGTTAAGGGAACTGACTAAACCCACACACACAGACACTGTAAGGGGTGGGGAAACTAAGGTAAAGCCCGTAGGCCCAAAGATAAAAATTAACTAAAGAAGGGAAGAAGGGCTACAACAAGGGTTGTATGAATAAGGCAATTAGTAGGGACCTAAACAAGGGTAACTAACTGGAAAAACTACCTGAAAATTTAGTTTAATAGAAAAAAATATCTTTACTGATCTGAGCCGGTAAAAAAAGACAACCTCGCAGCGAAGTGGCAAACGAGATCTAGGGAGTTAGCGCATGGTATTGTGGGTTATAGGGCTGCCTCGAGCCAGTAAAAATAGCTCTCGAGCTATAGTATAGGCCGAGTCGGAGCCGAGGATCGGCTCCGAACCCATCCAGCAAGAATGAAGGCGAGAATGACAACTTAACATCAACTGGTGTCTGAGGCTATAGAGTCCAAAAATATCCAATTTCTACTACCCGGTTTCCCAGGAGCGGGGTAGGTGGGTGGCTTGTGAGAATAAAGGCGGAGATGAACAACACATATGGAACGTTATGGTAAGTACATCACTTCTATATGTGATGTCAATCTCACCTTTATTCTCACTTGTGGGACCGCATCGCAAGCTACCTGATTCTTGGGTGGCTCATGGGAGTATATTCCTTAGGACCATAGAACCAAAGGATGCTCTACTACTGGAGGCCAAATCTACATTGTAATGAGCAATAAAGGTATGAGGACTTGCCCATGTGGCTGCAGCATAGATATTGTCCAAAGACAGCCTAGCCTGGAAAGCTGAGGAAGTAGCCAATGCCCTGGTGGAATGAGCTTTAACAGGTGCAGACAGAGTTTTGTTCTTACAATTGTATATAAAGAAAATGTATTCAGAAAGCCATTTAGATAGGGTACCCTTAAATACTGGTAGACCTTTCTTAGTGCTACAATAGGAAACAAATATCTGATCTGATTTTCTGAATTCTGTGGTTCTATGCAGGTAAAAACGCAATTGTCTATGAATATCCAATATGTGTAATGAGTATTTCCCTTTATTCTGAAAATTTGGGAAGAGCACCGGTAACTCAATAGATTGCTTGAGATTACTTTCCGATACAACTTAGGGCAGAAAGGAGGGGTTGATGCGTAATGAAACTCTGTCTTTATGAAAAATCAAGTATGGTGGTTTGCCAGATAAAGCTTGCAATTCTGAAACTCTCCTCGCTGAGGTGACAGCTACCAGGAATAATTCACAGACCTTAAAACGAAGTCACAGCTAGCAGAATGTTCAAGTGTAGGATAGATAATATCTGACAACACAAAATTTAGATCCCAAGGTGGAGACGGGTGTTTGTATGTAGGCCTTAAAAGTGTAGTTCCTTTCAAGAAGGCTTTACAAAGCCTGATTAACATGATTCTATACCCATTTTCTCCTATAAGAAAGTTTGAAATTGCTGCCGGTTGAACTCTAATAGTAGTTAGGGCAGCACCTTAATTAAAGAAGTTTTTCCAAAAAGTCCAATATAAAATGAATGGGAGCAGTAAAGGAATCAATCTGATTAGAATTACCCATAAAACAAACTTCTTCCATTTTGCCTTTACAGTTTTCATGTAGATGACTTATGTGATGAAATTAAAATATGTCTTACATGAGAGGAAAGGGAAGGAAACCTGGCTATCAGGAGAACTGGAGCAGCCAAGTTGTCCGTTTGGGGTTGTTTAGATTGGGATGAACCATTCCTGATAGGTGAGTCAGAAGATCTAGAAAGTGGTCTAGAGTCCATGGTTCATCCTGAATATGAGGCCGGAGAAAGGGAAAACAAATTTGTCAAGGCCAATAGGGAGCTATTAGGATTACTGTCATCTTCAATAAGCTTGCTTTCTGAAGTAGTTGGGAATCAGAGGAATTGGTGTAAAGGCATAAAGAAGTCCTGGGGGCCAATCATGAACAGGTGCATCCCTTGGGGACACCCCCAGAGGGGGGGATCAGGGTAAAGTAGTTGCCACATTTGGCATTGATGGGTGAATCAAAAAGGTCACAGCAAGGCTAGCTGTGAATAGAATATTTCTTCCACAACTTTTTGATTTAGGGACCACTTGTGTGGCCATAGTATGGCTCTGCTCAATTTGTCTGCTATTATGTTGGACCTCCCAGGATGTGCATTGCTATCAGAAAGTGATTGGAAGATGTAGCCTATTGCCAGACCCTTAGGGCTTCTTGACAAAGGGGGTAAGATCTGATTCCTCCTTCCTTGTTTATGTCCCAGCTTACATACATATTGTCTGATTGGATTGCAATCATTCCCAGATGGAGGGAGTCTTGAAATGCTTGCAACACTAAAAGCACAGCCTGCATCTTCAGGATGTTTATGTGAAAAAAGCCTCATGCTGATGCCAAATGCCTTGTACTGTCTTCCCCAGGTAATGTTCCCTCCAACCCTATATGGGAAGTGTCTGTGGTCACCATGGCTAGGGGCTGAGGAGGAATAAAGTGACAGCATTAAGAAACCAGAGGAGAGTGAATCCACCACTGGAGATTGTTTTTTGCATAAATTGGTTATCAAAATTTTGTATGTCATTGGTAGTTCTAGAATGGAACACTGCATTGAAATTAACCACTGAAGTATTCTCACGTGGAGACGAGCTAAAGAAATAAGGCCAGTTGAGGGGGCCATTTTGTCCAGAACTTGAAGAACTAGTTTGGCAGAAGCTCATTTCTTTCTGATCAGCATTCTTGCATAATACCAAAGATCACCCACTCTGTCTTGTGGAAGTTTTGCTATCACACTTTTTGTGTCTACTTCTGCTCCTATAAAGACCAAGTTTTAACACATCTCTATAGCAGACATTTTGTAATTTATAGTAATCCCTTGAGAGTTAAAGAGCTGAAGGATGTAGTCCTTGGCCTGTGGCAGAAGATGCCTGGTTGTGTCCATTATGAGCCAGTTGTCCAGATATGGAAACACCCAGAATCCTTGACATCTCATGAGCGACGACTACTGGCATGCATTTGGTGAACGATCTGGGGGCTGTAGTAGGTCAAAGGGTAGAGCACAAAATTGGAAGTGACTGGCTCATACCCGGAAGCACAATTGCCTTCTGGACTGCCTTTCAATCTGTATATGGTAGTACACATCCTGAAGGTCCATAGAGCACATTCAATCATCTTTTTCCAAAAAAAGGAAGTATTGACTGTAGTGTTACCATCCAGAACTTGCTCTTTTTCACTGATTTGTTTAGATTGCTGAGATCCAGGATGGGTCTCCAGTCCCCTCTTTTCTTTGGAATCCTCTCTTGTCTGCGGGGACTTCTTGGATGACTCTTTTTCTTAGCAACTTTTGAATTTCTAAGGTTGCTTGTTCCATTTGACTGGGTAGAACATCTGGAACTGTTTTGTTTTTGGGAATGGGGAAGGAAAAGGGAATCATTTAACCCCTGGATATTATGTTCTGCACCCATCTGTCATTTGTTAATCTTAGCCAGGTATGAAGGTGCAGAGACAATCATCCCCTGACTGCCACCAGAGCCAGACAATCGGGTAACCCTTCAGAAGGGTAGAAAGATTCTCTGGAGCCCTGATTCTGTGGGCCTTCTCTGTCGCAAGGGCTGTGTCTTGCATTATTGTTTCCCCCTCTGCCTCTAGGGGAACTTTCACCCTGTGTATATTGGAAAGACCTTTGTGACTTTTTGAACCACATCTTTCCACTACCTCTTTGACCTTTGGAAAAAGGTCTACTGGGTGTGGAAAAATGTACTCCAAGGGCAGATAAGGTCTTGCCTTCCTGTTCAAACCTAGTGAGCATCTCAACTTTGGGCCCAAAAAGAGAGGAGCCATCAAAAGGGGTATTGATGAAGGAAGACTTAAAGGACTCCACAAAATTATAAAGGTGCATCCAGGCCTCTCTCCTAAGAGAGTTGCCTGAACCCGCTGCTTCATACGAGATGAGTCTCATGGAAGAGTTTATAACAGGGTTTAGGGTGGTGAGCTGAGCGGTTACCTTATCTGTCTCTACATCAGCTACAGCTCCTTGGAGGGAGTCACCAGCTGATAAATGGAAAGAAGATTCTGGATAGACTGTGTCTGAGACTGGGATGTAGTCATTACCATCCTTATAACCTCAAAAGCACTCTACCCTTGATCTGAAGAAAACCCTGGATCAGGCAAAAGGGGAGTCAGAGCTGAGGGCATCTCCAGTGCAGAGGACAGACGCTCCAAGGCAGAGGTAGGATCCAAACTCACCCGCAACAAACCTCTGAGAGGCAGGGTTGGATCCAGCGAGATCTAACCTGCTCTCCGGGTTCGACTGGGGAGTGTCGTCTCCTAGAGGTATCCCACTCTGAATGAACAAAAGCACTCAGGACAGATGTCAGATCCAAAGAACCTGTGGGGCTAGGATCTGAGATGGTCACCAACTGGACATCTGAATCTTCCAAGTCGAAACCAGGGGACAGATCAGAGGAGGAGTAGGCATCAATGGGGAGGACTTTGTCCAATCCCATGCCTTTGGGCTTGGATCCAGTAATAACTTGGCCAAAGCCAGTGTCTTCAGAAGTCTCTGCACTACCCTATCCACATCATCATCAGACAAACTCCAGGTAGATTGGTTAGATAAGCTAGGGGATCTGGACTTTGTCAAAAAAGGCAATGGGAGCCGAGAAGGAATAGGCTCCAATGAAGGAGAACGGCTCCGATACTGAAACTCATTAGAAGCAAAGGAGCTTGGAGCAGAAGATTCAAGTTGCTCTGAAGACCTCTCACATCTGATAGCTACCAGTTGCTCCAAAGAATCTGTAGCAGCAGACAGTTTAGAAATTTTTTGTTTCAGCCCTGAAGAAGGCACTGGAGCTGAGGAAGGTCATTTGTGTGCTTTGTCAGACTTATACAATTTAAAAGAGTTAGAAAACTCTGAAGAAATAGCCTCAGAAAAATTAGTTTTAAGGTATCCTTTCAAGATGAGTTTATTTTTGTGCTCCATAAGAGCCCTCTGATTAAACCCATGTCAAATAGAGCATGACTCTTGGAGATGTAGTGGCCTTAAGCAATATATAGGCTCCACAATGTATAGGCTCCAGTGAAGGAGAACGGCTCCGATATCGAAAGTCATTAGAAGCAAAGGAGCTTGGAGCAGAAGATTCAAGGTGCTCCGAAGACCTCTCAGATTTGATAGCTACCAGTTGCTCCAAAGAATCTGTAGCAGCAGACGATTTCGAAATTTTTTGTTTCGGCTCTGAAGAAGACGCTGGAGCTGAGGAAGGTCATTTTTGTGCTTTGTCAGACTTATTCAATTTAGAAGAGTTAGATGAGTCTGGAGAAATAGCCTCAGAAAAACAAGTTTTAAGGTATCCTTTCAAGATGATTTTATTTTTGTGCTCTATAAGAGCCCTCTGGTTAAACCCATGTCAAATAGAGCATGACTCTTGGAGATGTAGCAGGCCTAAGCAATATACACATAACGTATGTGTGTCGCTCAGCGGCATCTTTTTCCCACACTTTTCAAATTTCTTGAACCTAAAGGGTTTTCATTCTTATTTTTGAGACATCTTTCACAACAAAAACCAAGCAAGCTAGTTATAGTGAAAAAAGAGGAAAAAAGTGTATACACACAAAGGAATGCCCACTAATTAAAAACGGATGTTAATGGATGAGGGAAATTAGTAACTTTTTTTTTTTTATGGTAGAAGATAAAGAACATCCTCTAATTTAAATGGATGTTGAGTAAAGGGAAAAGGAGAGACCACACTCATCCCAACAAACAAACAAACAAACAAACAAACAAACAAACAAACGTGCTCTAACTTAAAAGGATATGGGGGGGGGGGCTAATAAGAGGGAATAAGAAGTTATGTACCTACCATAACGTTCCATGTTAGTTGTCTTCATTTCGCCTTCTTTCTTGCTGTTTGGGATCGGAGACGATCCTCAGCTCTGACTCGGCCATCTTCAATAGCCCGAGAGCTGTTTACTGGCTCGAGGCTACCCCTTATCCCCTGATGCCTAGCGACAGCTACCCAGATCTCGTTTGAAAGAGCTAATCCCAGACATAATATGAGAAAAAACAGTTAAGAAAAAACTGGTTGTTCCATACATCCTAAAATCTAGAATAGGTTAGGAAGATCTAGGCAGAAGAGTAACAATAAAGAATACTCAGCCAGTGAAGAAGGACTCCTCTCAATCCACTAGGATGGGAGGACGGAGGCAGGGACGTAAGAAAGAAGGCGAGATGAAGACAACTAACATGGAACATTATGGTAGGTACATAACTTCTTAATGTTAAGTTGTCTATCTCGCCTTCATTCTTGCTGTTTGGGACAGCGTCCCTAGCATCTAACAACCTGGGTGGCTCAGTGGAACAGACTCTTCAGAACAATGGAACCAAAGTCAGCTCTTCTCCGGGAGACCATATCCACCTTGTAATGAGAAATAAAGGTATGGGAGTTTGCCCACATGGCAGCTGCAGAGATGGAATCCATGGGCAACCTAAACTGAAAAGCTACGGAGGTGGCTAATGCCCTAGTAGAATGACCTTTCGGTTTAGTTGGTAACTCTTTATTCCGTAACTGGTAAATAAAAGTAATAGTGTGGGACAACCATCTGGATAAGGTCACCTTGGAAACTGGAAGACCTTGTTTTTTTAAGGCATAAGAAAGGAATAATTGGTCTGACTTTCTTATTTCTTTAGTTTTATGTAGGTAAAAACGCAATTGTCTATGAACGTCCAATTGGTGAAGCTTGTACTCTGCCTTGTTGCTATGATTTGGGAAGAAATTGATTTAAATTATTTTCTGAGCAGAATTTAGGAAGAAACAAAGGATTAGTCTTCAGAGCAACTCTGTCCTTGTGAAACACCAGGTAGGGAGGACGAACACATAGTGCTTGAAGTTCTGAGACACGCCTACCTGAAGTGATAGAAACCAGAAAGAGTGTCTTCCAAGACAGAAACTTGATGGAGCAGGATGCTGCTGGTTCAAAAGGAGGCAGAATTAAGGAAGTTATGACTAAATTAAGGTCCCAAGGAGGAGGGGGATCTCTCACTGGAGGTCTAAGAAGAAATGTTCCTCTCAAAAAAGCATTACAGAGCTTATGAGACATGATGTTAGAATTTGTCAAACTGATATGAAAATTAGAAATGGCCGCTAATTGTACCCTAATCTTAGTGGAAGCAGCCCCGGAGTGAAAAAGTTGTGCTAAGAATTCCAGAATTTCGTGGACTGGGGCTGAGAAGGGATCCACATTCCTAGACTCTGCCCAACAAGAAAAACATTTCCATTTGCTAGCATAAGTTTTTTTCATTGTGGACTTATGAGAGGAAACGATAATCTCGCGGAATGTTGGGGAAATGCTGGGAAACCTGGCTAAGGTTGGAAGTGGAGCAACCAAGCTGTGAACTGGAGAGTTTGGAGGGATTGATGCAACCCGCCTGACTGATGAATCAGGAGATCTGGAATCGGATCCAGAGTCCAGGGCTGATCGAGAAGGTAAAGGTGCAGGAATGGGAACCATATCTATCGAGGCCAGTAGGGGGCAATGAGGATCATTTTGCAACCCAACGATTTTGCTTTCTGTATGAGTTTCGGTATCAGGGGAAATGGAGGAAAGGCATAAAGAAGTCCCTGAGGCCAATTGTGGACTAGAGCGTCTCTGGGTATGTGACCTGGAAGCGGAAGAAGGGAGAAGTAGTTGCTGCATTTGCTGTTGAAAGGGGTGGCAAAAAAATTGCAGCAAGGCTGTCCCCATTTGCGGAAGATAAGATCTGCAACTTCCTGATTCAGAGACCACTCGTGAGGCATGAGGATAGCTCTGCTGAGCCTGTCCACTATGACATTAGATCTCTCAGGGATGTGCATCGCAATCAAAAAATGTTGGGAGGAAATAATCCACTGCCAAAGTCTGAGCGCTTCTCGACACAGGGGGTAGGATCTGGTTCTGCCCTGCTTGTTGATGTACCACACCACTGACATGTTGTCTGTTTGAATTGCAATGGTCCCAGAAGAAAGAGAGTCTTGAAGGGCTTGCAATGCTAGGAGCACGGCTCTCATTTCTAAGACATTTATGTGCAGATGGTACTCTTGAGGTTGCCAAGTGCCTTGGACAGTCCTGCCCAAATAATGCCCACCCCACCCTATCAGGGAGGCGTCTGTAGTCACTGTGGCTACTGGAGGGGGCTGTATGAAAGGTCTGCCCTGTGTTACTAGTGGGGAGACCATCCACCAAGAAAGGTGCCTTTTGCATGCCTCCGTGATCAGGATCATGTGAGACATGGGTAACTCCTGGAAAGTCCACTGCATGAAAATAAGCCACTGAAGAATTCTCATGTGGAAATGTGCTAATGGAAGTAGAAGAATGGAAGCTGCCATGGAGCCCAGAGTTTGAAAGACATACCTGACTTGGATCCTTTTGCTCTGCATTGGGATTTGCACTTGTTGATGAATTGTGGACACTCTTTCCAGTGGTACCCTTGCGAACATATCCCTTGTGTCTAATTCTGCTCCTATGTAAGTGATAGATTGACAGGGCAACAAGGCAGATTTTTCGAAATTTATTGTAATACCTAGCTGGGTGCAAGATGTGATTGTATAATCCCGCACTTGTAAGAGTTGATGCCTGGTGGTAGCAGTGAGGAGCCAGTCATCTAGATATGGAAACACCTGGAATCCTTGACATCTCAGGTGAGCCGTGACCACTGCCATACATTTGATGAACACCCTGGGGGCTGTGGTGAGATCAAAGGGCAGAGCTCTGAACTGGTAATGACTGGCCCCCACCCGAAAGCGAAGAAATCTCCTGGAGCATCTGTCCATCTTGATATGGTAGTACGCATCCTGAAGATTTATCAAGCACATCCAACTGTCCTGACCCAGGTAGGGTAGAATGGACTGTAGTGTAACCATCCAAAACTTTGTTCTTTGTACAGATTTGTTTAGTCTGCTGAGATCCAGAATCGGTCTCCAGTCCCCTGTCTTTTTTGGTACCAAAAAGAACACTGAGTGAGTTCTGGATCCGTGCTGGTCTGCGGGGACTTCCTGAATGGCTCTTTTTTCTAGCAGTTTTGAAACTTCTATTTCTGCTTGCTCCTTCAGATTGGGTGGAACATCTGGAAGAGAATTCTTTGACTGTAAGGGGGATTGATGGAAGGGAATTTTGTAACCTCCAGATATAATGGACAGTACCCATCTGTCTCTTGTTAAATTTTGCCAGGCTTTTGGGTACAGCAAAAGTCTTCCCCCAACTGCCTCCAGAGGTGAGCAGCCAGGCAACCCTTCAGGGATGCTGGAAGGGCTTGTCAGAGAAGGATTCTCTGTTGCCCTGGTTCTCCGGACCCCCTCTGCCACGAGGGCAGCATCTATTATTGTTGCTTCCCCCTCTGCCTCTGGAGGAAAAATCACTATGTCAATGTCTGTCAGCAGGGCTCCCTGACATTTGCAGAACCACATCTTCCAACTCTTCTGACCCTTGCGGTAAGGTCTAGAGTAAGTGGAAAAATGGACTCCCATGGCAGAGAGAGTCTTGCCTTCTTGCTCACACCTAGTCAATGTGTCTTTCACCTGTGTCCCAAAGAGAAAGGAGCCATCAAAGGGGGCATTGGTGAAGGATGCTCGAAAGGCTTCCGCAAAGTGACACAGCTGCATCCAAGCATGCCTCCTCAGGATGACACCAGTGCCCACGGCTCTACTCGCTCCATCAGCTGCACAGGAAATGAGCCTCATGGAGGAGTTAACTACAGAATTAAGAGTCGCTAGCTGGGAAGCTACTTTGGCTTGTACTCCCTCAACTGTAGGATCTTGAAGGGTATCTCCAAGCTCTTTAAGGAGATCCCTTTGAAGATGAGTAAAATTACATAGATAGTTCAGTGACCTCATGGAGAAGGTCACTGAAGCAAACATTCACTTTCCGTACCTGTCCATCACCCTAGACTCCTTGTTAGGGGGATGAACAGATGAAGAGATCTCTGCTAACTGTTTTTTGGTGGCTGCTGCTACCACCATGGCATCAACGGGCACACCTTTAGAAAGGAATTGCTTATCCTGGGGGGGCTGTAATAAATTTACCAGGTCTTCTCAGAGTTTATTCCACTGTGTCTGGAGCTGACCAAGCCTTTTGAGCCACTACAGACATAAGTGGGTCAAAAGGAGGAGAAACCCAGGAGGTGGAAGGTTGGGAACTGAAAGCGTCCAGGAATACAGACTCATCCTCAGTAGGGGCTAAGGGATTCCAGTTTCCCCTCTGCCTAAGCATTTCCAGGATGTCTGAAAAGGAAACATCTTCAGAGGGGATCTCGAGGACCCTTCTGATTCATCTAAGTCTGTATCAGAAGTGAAAGACTCAGGGGGAGTCAATGTGCTTCCTCTTGCACTTCTTCTTCTGAGGGGGCTCCTCTGAGTGATCGGGGAGGCCTCAGAAGAAGAGGAAATACCCAATGGGGTGTCCTGGGGCATCGGTTCCCTATGCTTGAGGTCTTTAGGAGGAGCAGAGGTTGGCACAGACACTACAGGGGACGGAGCCGGTGGGGCTGGTAGTGGAGCTGCCTCGGGGGACAGCACATTCGGCATGACCTCAAAGGTGTCCCTGCCTCAAGGCAGAGAAAGCTCCAGTTCCAAAGAAATAGGAATCTTTCTCCGCACCAAGGGGGACGGCTCTGAGGCTGATGTTGGAGCCGAGCTCACCTGCGCTGATGCTCCGAGAGGGAGAACAGGGTCGGACAAGGGTCCGATGCCACATGCCCCCTCGGAGCCGATGAGGGAGCCCTGGTGTCCAGATTCCTCGATCGAAGGAACTATCGAGGTAATCAGAGCCGAAGTCAGAACCAAAGGAGAGATGGTGATCAGAGCCGACGGTTCCACTACTCGAACCTCAATGAACTCCGGCTCCAGACTCAATGGAGTCAGAGGAGGAACAGAAAAGGAGGTGGATTGAGCCAATACCTGTTGAGGAGGGCTAGACAATAATTTTGCTTGTGCCTATGATTTAAGCAACCTACTTACTCTATATCCACATCATGATCCGACAGCCTAGAGGATCGAGAGGAGTGTGATGAATGGTGGCTATGTTCACTTTGCAATAATGGAGACTGAGCTGCTGAATGAACTGACTCTAATGAAGGGGACCTCAGCCTCTTATGTCTCTGAGATGGCTCCGAAACATCCAGTGGAGCCAATGGAGGGGTTGTCTTGTTGGTGCCAGCCGGAACCGACATATTCGGCAAATCCTGTACAGGATTCGGCTCCCAAGGTGGAGCCGACGGTTTAGTGGATTTTGGGGATTTCACTGGCTGGGAACTCTTTGCTGGTGAATCCTGAGGCTGTAACAGACCCCTAAGGATCAATTTGTTGTTACGCTCCTGCAGGACTCTTGGACTAAAAGCATGGCAAACAGAACAAGAGTTCTGCAGGTGAACAGCGCCCAAACAATAAACGCAGCTAGTGTGCCCATCTGTCAGTGACATTTTCTGACAGCATGAGTCACACTTTTTAAAGCCAGATACTTTAGCTTCCTTAGACATGACCCAACGACAAAAAATAAAGCTAAGTACCACAAGATAACACAGATAGACAAATAAGTACTATTCTAAACAAGATGCACCTATAAATATACAATCGCTGTCTTTTTTTTTTTTTTTTTTTTTTTTTTAACGATAGCAAAACAGGAAAGGAAAGCCTCTAAGTTAAACAGCTATCCTAGGGAGAGGGGGTGGGGGGAGAACTCTCTAACTTAAATGAATTCTAAATAAAAGGGAAACTAAGAAGAACAAAATACTTCAACAACACGTACAGAATAAAACTAAAAACAGTAAGATATCTAATAGTTTAAAGGGTCTAAGAGAAAATTTTACACAAAAAATTGAAATATACAAGCCTAAGCCAGAAAACAACACACCTCGCAGCTGAAGCAGCAAACAAGATCTGGTTAGCTGTCGCTAGGCATCATGGGATAAGGGGTAGCCTCGAGCCAGTAAACAGCTCTTGAGCTATTGAAGATGGGTGAGTCGGAGTTGAGGATCGGCTCCGATCCCAAACAGCAAGAATGAAGGTGAGATAGACAACTTAACATCAATGCTCAAAGCCAGAAGAAAGTCCTCTAACTAAAATGGACGTGAAAGGGTAAGGAAATTCTTAAACTAGACTTTAGAATAAGGATTAGGTAGCAAATAGCTTGAAATAACTAGAAATATACAAAAAAAGATGCACTTAGCCCAGTGCTTCCTGAGAGGACCATGTCTTTCACTGAGCGGAAAACAAGATCTGGGGGATGTAAGAAACTGCACTATGGGTGAGGTAGAATGCCCACAAGCTTTGCTGAATGCCTTGAGCATTTTGAAAAGGCCGAGATGGATCTGATGGATCGGATCCGACCCACAAGTGAGAATAAAGGTGAGCTTGACAACATCACATCAAGAGTTTCCAATTTCTAAACTTTTTTATTATCTTTTGATTAAAAAGTTATGTACCTACCATAACATTCCATGTTAGTTGTCTTCATCTCGTATTCTTTCTTACTGTTTGGGATCGGAGCTGATCCTCGGCTCCGACTCGGCCATCTTCAATAGCCCGAGAGCTGTTTACTGCCTCGAGGCTACCCCTTATCCCATGATGCCTAGCGACAGCTACCCAGATCTCATTTGAAATAGCTAATCCCAGACATAATGTGAGAAAAAACAGTTAAGAAAAAACTGGCTGTTCTATGCATCCTAAAATCTAGAATAGGTTAGGAAAACCTAGGCAGAAGAGTAACAATAAAGAATACTCAGCCAGTGAAGAAGGACTCCTCTCGATCCACTAGGATGGGGGGACGGAGGGAGGGACACAAGAAAGAAGGCGAGATGAAGAAAACTAACATGGAACGTTATGGTAGGTACATAACATCTTAATGTTAAGTTGTCTATCTCACCTTCATTCATGCTGTTTGGGACAGCATCCCCAGCACCTAACACCCAGGGTGGCTCAGTGGAACAGACTCTAAAAAACAGTGGAACCAAAGTCAGCTCTGCTCTGGGAGACCATATCCACCTTGTAATGAGAAATAAAGGTATGAGGGTTTGCCCACGTGGCAGCTGCACAGATGAAATACATTGGCAACCTAGA
The DNA here is from genome assembly GCF_019279795.1 of Protopterus annectens. Taxonomy (NCBI): domain Eukaryota; kingdom Metazoa; phylum Chordata; order Ceratodontiformes; family Protopteridae; genus Protopterus; species Protopterus annectens. Next base: position 466,936,068 of record NC_056745.1, on the reverse strand, counting down.
CTGAAAAGCTACGGAACTGGCTAATGACCTGGTAGAATGAACTTTCGGTTTAATTGGTAACTCTTTGTTCCTTAACTGGTAAATAAAAGTAATAGTGTGGGACAACCATCTGGATAAGGTCACCTTGGAAACTGGGAGACCTTGTTTGTTTAAGGCATAAGAAAGGAATAATTGGTTTGACTTTCTTATTTCTTTAGTTCTATGTAGGTAGAAATGCAATTGTCTATGAACGTCCAACTGGTGAAGCTTGTACTCTGTCTTGTTGCTATGATTTGGGAAGAACACAAGGAGATCTATAGATTAGTTTAAATTATTTTCTCAGCAGACTTTAGGAAGAAACAAAGGATTAGTCCTCAGAACAACTCTGTCCTTGTGAAATGCCAGGTAGGGAGGACGAACACATAGTGCTTGAAGTTCTGAGACATGCCCAGCTGAAGTGATAGCTACCAGAAAGAGTGTCTTCCAAGATAGAAACTTGAAGGAGCAGGATGCTGCTGGTTCAAAAGGAGGCAGAATTAAGGAAGTTATGACTAAATTAAGGTCCCAAGGAGGAGGGGGATCTCTCACTGGAGGTCTAAGAAGAGATGTTCCTCTCAAAAAGCTTTACAGAGCTTATGAGACAATGTTAGAATTTGACAAACCAATATAAAAATTAGAAATGGCTGCTAATTGTACCCTAATCGTAGCGGAAGCTGCCCCGGAGTGAAACAGTTGTGCTAGGAATTCCAGAATTTCATGGACTGGGGCTGAGAAGAGATCCACATTCCTAGACTCTGCCCAACAAGAAAAATATTTCCATTTACTAGCATAAGTTTTTCTCATTGTAGACTTATGAGAGGAGACGATAATCTCCCGGACTGCTGGGGAAATGCTGGGAAGCCTGGTTAAGGTTGGAAGTGGAGCAACCAAGCTGTGAACTGGAGAGTTTAGAGGGATTGATGCAACCCACCTGATTGATGAATCAGGAGATCTGGAATTGGGTCAAGAGTCCAGGGCTGATCGAGAAGGTAATGGTGCAGGAATGGGAACTATATCTGTCGAGGCCAGTAGGGGGCAATGAGGATCATTTTGCAACCCAACGATTTTGCTTTCTGTATGAGTTTCAGTATCAGGGGAAATGGAGGAAAGGCATAAAGAAGTCCTTGAGGCCAATCGTGGACTAGAGCATCTCTGGGTATGTGACCTGGAAGCGGAATAAGGGAGAAGTAGTTGCTGCATTTGCTGTTGAAGGGGGTGGCAAAAAGATCACAGCAAGGCTGTCCCCATTTGCGGAAAATAAGATCTGCAACTTCTTGATTCAGAGACCACTCATGAGGCATGAGGATAGCTCTGCTGAGCCTGACCGTTATGACATTGGATCTCCCAGGGATGTGCATCGCAATCAGAAAACGTTGGAAGGAAATCGCCCACTGCCAAAGTCTGAGTGCTTCTCGACACAGGGGGTAGGATCTGGTTCCACCCTGCTTGTTGATGTACCACACTACTGACATGTTGTCTGTTTGAATTGCAATGGGCCCGGAAGGAAGAGAGTCTTGAAGAGCTTGCAACGGTAGGAGCACAGCTCTCGTTTCTAGGACATTTATGTGCAGATGGTACTCGTGAGGTTGCCAAGTGCCTTGGACTGTCCTGCCCAGATAATGCCCCCCCACACCCTATCATGGAGGCATCTGTCATCACTGTGGCTACCGGAGGGGGTTGTATGAAAAGTCTGCCCTGAGTAACTAGTGGGGAGACCATCCACCAAGAACAGTGTCTTTTGCATGCCTCCGTGATCAGGGTCATGTGAGACATGGGTAGCTCTTGGAAAGACCACTGCATGAAAAGAAGCCACTGAAGAATTCTCATGTGGAAGTGTGCTAGTGGGAGTAGAAGAATGGCAGCTGCCATGGAGCCCAGAGTTTGAAGGACATACCTGACTTGGATCCTTTTGCTCTGCATTAGGATTTGCACTTTTTGATGAATTGTGGACACTTTTTCTAGTGGCAACCTTGCGAACATATCCCTTGTGTTTAAGTCTGCTCCTATGTAAGTGATAGACTGACAGAGCAACAAGGTAGATTTTTCGAAATTTATTGTAATACCTAGCTGGGTGCAAGATGTGATTGTATAATCCCGCGCTTGTAGGAGTTGATGCCTGGTGGTAGCAGTGAGGAGCCAGTCATCTAGATATGGAAACACCTGGAATCCTTGATGTCTCAGGTGAGCCATGACCACTGCCATATATTTGGTGAACACCCTGGGGGCTGTGGTGAGATCAAAGGGCAGAGCTCTGAACTGGTAATGACTGGCCCCCAGCCAGAAGCGAAGAAATCTCCTGGAGCGTCTGTCCATCTTGATATGGTAGTACGCGTCCTGAAGATCTATCGAGCACATCCAATTGTCCTGACCCAGAAAGGGTAGAATGGACTGTAGCATGACCATCTGAAACTTTGTTCTTTGTACAGATTTGTTTAGTCTGCTGAGATCCAGGATTGGTCTCCAGTCCCCTGTCTTTTTTGGTACCAAAAAGAACCTTGAGTAAGTTCCGGATCCATGCTGGTCTGCGGGGACTTCCTAAATGGCTCTTTTTTCTAGCAGTTTTGAAACTTCTATTACTGCTTGCTCCTTCAGATTGGGTGGAACATCTGGAAGGGTCTTCTTTGACTGTAAGGGGGATTGATGGAAGGGAATTCTGTAACTTCCGGATATAATGGACCATACCCATCTGTCTCTTGTTAAATTTTGCCAGGCTTTTGGGTACAGTGAATGTCTTCTCCCGACTGCCTCCAGAGGTGAGCAGCCAGGCAACCTTTCAGAGATGCTGGAAGGGCTTATCACAGACAGATTCTCTGTTGCCCTGGTTCTGCGGACCCCCTCTGCCACGAGGGCAGCATCTATTATTATTGTTTCCCCATCTGCCTCTGGAGGGAAAATCACTATGTGTGTCAGGTAAGGCTCCCTGAGATTTATGGAACCACATCTTCCCACTCTTCTGACCCTTGGGGTAAGGTCTAGAGGGAGTGGAAAAACAGACTCCCACGGCAGAGAGAGTCTTGCCTTCTTGCTCACACCTCGTCAATGTGTCTTTCACCTGTGGCCCAAAGAGAAAGGAGCCATCAAAGCGGGTAGTGGTGAAGGACACTCAAAAGGGTTCATCAAAGTGACACAGCGGCATCCATGCATGCCTCCTAAGGGCCACACCCATGCCCTACTCGCTCCATCGGATGCATAGAAAATGAGCCTCATGGAGGAGTTAACTACAGAAATAAGCGTCACTAGCTGGGAAGCTACTTTGGCTTGTACTCCCTCAGCTGTAGGATCTTGAAGGGTATCTCCAAGCTCTTTAAGGAGATCCCTTTGAAGTCGAGTAAAATTACATAGATAGTTCAGTGACCTCATGGAGAAGGTCGCTGAAGCAAACATTCACTTTCCGTACCTGTCCATCATCCTAAACTCCTTGTTAGGGGGATGAACAGATGAAGAGGTCTCTGCTAACTCATTTTTGGTGGCTGCTGCTACCACCATGGCATCAACAGGCACACCTTTAGAAAGGAATTGCTTATCCTGGGGAGCTGTAATAAATTTACCAGGTCTCCTTGGAGTTGGTTCCACTGTGTCCAGAGCTGACCAAGCCTTTTGAGCCACTACAGACATAAGTGGGTCGAAAGGTGGAGAAACCCAGGAGGTGGAAGGTCGGGAACCGAACGCATCCAGGAATACAGACTCATCCTCGGTAGGGGCTAGGGGATTCCAGTTACCCCTCTGCCTTAGCATTTCCAGGATGTCCGAGAAGGAAACATCTTCAGAGGGGGATCTTGGGGACCCTTCTGATTCATCTAAGTCTGTATCAGACGTGACAGACTCAGGGGAGTCAATGTGCTTCCTCTTGCACTTCTTCTTCCGAGGAGGCTCCTCTGAGTAATCAGGGGAGGCCTCGGAAGAAGAGGAAACATCCAATGGGGTGTTCTGGGGCATCGGTTCCCTACGCTTGGAGTTTGGAGAAGGAGCAGAGGTTGGCACAGACACTACGGGGGACGGAGCCGGTGGGGCTGGTAGTGGAGCTGACTCGGGGGACAGCACACTCCACATGGCCTCAAAGGCGTCCCTGCCTCCAGGCAGAGAAAGCTCCAGTTCCGAAGAAATAGGAATCTGTCTCCATGCCGAGGGGGACGGCTCCAAGGCCGATGTTGGAGCTGAGCTCACCTGCACCGATGCTCCGAGAGGGAGAACGGGGTCGGACAAGGGTCCGATGCCACTCGCCCCCTCGGAGCCGACGAGGGCGTTCCGGCATCCAGTTTCCTCGATCGAAGTTACTATCAAGGGAATTGGAGCCGACGTCGGAACCGAAGGAGAGATCGTTATTGGAGCCGACGGTTCCACCACTCGAACCCCAACGAACTCTGGCTCTGAGCTCAATGGAGTCGGAGGAGGAACAGAAAGGGAGGTGGATGGAGCCGATACCTGTTGAGGAGGGCTAGACAATATTTTAGCTAGTGCCTGTGATTTTAGCAACCTACTTACTACTCTCTCCACATCATGATCCGACAGCCTAGAGGATCAAGAGGATCGAGAGGAGTGTAAAGAACGGTGGCTATGTTCACTTTGCAATAATGGAGAGCCAGGAGCCGAATGAACTGACTCTAACGAAGGGGACCTCAGCCTTTTATGGCTCCGAGACGGCTCCAAAACATCCGATGGAGCTGACGGTTTAGAGGATTGTGGGGATTTCACTGTCTGTGAACTCTTTTCCGGTGAATCCTGAGGTTTTAACAGACCCCTAAGGATCAATTTGTTCTTCCGTTCCTGCAGGATTCTTGGACTAAAGGCATGGCAGATAGAACAAGAGTCCTGCAGGTGAACAGTGCCCAAACAATAAATGCAACTAGTGTGCTCGTCTGTCAGAGACATTTTCTGACAGCACGAGTCATACTTTTTAAATCCAGAAACTTTAGCTTTTTTAGACATAACTAAACCACAAAAAAAACAAGCACTAGAAGAGAAACACAGATAGAAATAAAATTCTACTCTAGTCAAAGTACAAAAGACTATGTATATATATATATATATATATATATATATATATATATATATATAAAACAATCTCTCTTTTTTATATATATATAACGATAGCAAAAACAGAAGGAAAGGAGAGCCCCTAAGTTAAATGGCTGTCCTTGGAAAGGGAGTGGGGGATGGGAGAACTCTCTAACTTAAACGAGTTCGACTAAAAAGGGGCTATAAAAGAACAAGGTACTCAACAACACACACTAGTAAATAAAACTAAGAAAGGTAATTTATCTAATAGTTTTATGGAGTATAAGAATATGTTTCTACACAAATAATTTGAAAATACTAGCCTGAGCCAGACAACGACCCACCTCGCAGCTGAAGCAGCAAACGAAATCTGGGTACCTATCGCTAGGCATCATGGGATAAGGGGTAGACTCGAGGCAGTAAACAACTCTCAAGCTATTGAAGATGGCCGAGTCGGAGCTGAGGATTGGCTCCGATCCCAAACAGCAAGAATGAAGGCGAAATAGACAACTTAACATATGATGTTGTCAATTTTCATTCTGTCCTCAACTAATGGGTTCAGATCTGATCCCTTGGATCCAAACCCATCACTTGAAGATAGAATGAAAATTGACATCAGACTGTAAGTTAGAACAGGAAGATCAAATTGGTTTATAGCTTGAACTTTGTTCCTAGATGTCAGGGCTGTTTTCAGTATTAATTTTACTCTTCTCAAATATTCTTTATTGAGTTTTGTTTGCATTTGTTCATGTTTTATTGTCACTCCTTCATCAATTCCCAGATATTTGTACACTCTCTTCTGCTCAGATTTCTTAATATCACATTCCTGTCCTAGACTGATATTTTCTTGGTGCTGTAGCTCTTCTACTTTAAAGTTATTTTTGCACATTTATCAAAATCAAATTGCATTCTTATATCATCTGAGAATGTTTTTACCACTTCCAGTTGTGTTGAGATGCTGTCAAAGGCTTTTTTGTAATCTATCCATGCCATACTTAGATTCTACCCCTTTCTGCAATTCTCCATTATGACTTTATTTAACAACAAACAATCCTTTGTTTCATATGACTTTCTTTTGTTACCCTTTTGTTCTTTTCCCATGATTGAGGTTTCTTCTAAGTGACTACAAACTCTGTCAGCATCAATTCCAGTATATAGTTAATACATTGTCGGAAGGCAAGTTATTGGTCTATAGATTTTAGGATGCCTTGCAAGTTCACTCTTATGAAGGAGTATCATTTTTCCTGTTGTTAACCAGGCTGGTGTCTGTTTGGGGTGCACATATAAGTAGTTCTTACTCATATCTAAATCTTTGAATAACAATGTTAATACTTTTAACAAGAAGTTAGATATTGCATCTAGGCTGGGGGGTTTCCAAATAGGAGTTTTTCTTAATTTTGTTTCAGTTTCTCTGGCTGTTACTTCATTCTATTTAAAATCCTGTAGATTTGAACTTTTTACTGTTTCTTTTACTTCTATCCAATCGGGTCTTTATCACATCATAGAAGTGTCAGAACTTCAAATGTGAAAACATCAAACCCAAAACCACGAAAGCTGAAAACTCGAAGACTGAGAACAGCGATTTTTTTCCCAGGGAAAAAAATTGCTGCTCCAGTATAAAACGCGAAACACACGAACACTGCAAACTATTTCTAATGTGGGAGGCTTCACCCCCCAGTGTGGGGGGCTGTACCCCCACACCCTCCCCCTACTTAAATATACCAACTCTGAGATCGCACCACAGTGGAGGAAATAGCAAAGCCACGGAAAGAATTTGATGTTCCATGGCTTCAATATTTTCAGTCTTCGAACTTTCAAGTTCGAGGTTTTGGTGTTTGAACTTATCAGCGTTCGAAGTTTTGATATACTCCCATCCAATCAGTATCTTGTTATGTTCCATAAGGTCTTCACAGATATTTCTCCAAAATGTGTCTATTTCTTATTTTTTAGGGTTGTGTCTATTCCTTTTGCTTTGTTTCCAAATTCTCTATAAAACTTTTTGAGTCATTAATGAATTGCTTTCTTGTAGGTTTCCTTTATATGTATCTACATATCTTCTAAGTTTTTCTGACTGTGCTGATATCTTTAGTTTATTATTTGCAATAGTGTACTAAAGATCCTGGTCTGTTCTAATACTGCACAATGCTTTTATCACATCTATATTTCTAAGTCTTTTTGTTTATCTGTTCTCTCTTTTATACTCTTCTAACAGTGACACTTCTTGTCTTAATTGCTTTAGACGTTTCTCCGTTCAATACTTCTGTGATGGCATTTGATTTCTTCCCTTCCTTTGCCTTATTGCTCTGTATTTGTTTGGTAAGACTTTATCTGTTATTAATTTTGCAGTACAGTAATATATCTTATTTACTTTTATATTACATGAATTTTGTTAATAGTCTTGATTATTGAGTTCACTTGTTTTATCAGACTTCTAACATTTTGGGTCTTACTGACTTTTGCAATCTATTTCTTTCATCAATCTTAATTTTTATCCATTTCTACTAAATCAAGCAACTCTTCCCATAGATCTTTTTCTTCTAAACTGAAGGTGTATTCCTTATTCTCAGTTTCTTGTGGGTATTCTACAGAAATTTCCAGAACATTTTTATTTGACATATTCTCTTCAGCTAGATCCTGCATCATCTGTTGCTCTTTCATATGGGAACTCACTGACCTGTCACCCTACAACATTGACTATGTCAGAGTTACCACCATTTCCTGTTACTTCCCTTGTTGTGTAACTCTAACTGAACATTTGTACTGATTTCCTCCTGAAGCCTCCAGAGTATCTTTATGTGCCAACTGATAGTATGCTTCCCATTCCACCTGTTTCTCCTAAATTTTGGGATTCACTCTTCCATTATGCTGTGATATTACCAGAGCTGGATTTTCTACACTAAATCCTTCACTCTGCAGGCAGTCCATAACTTCACTATCTACTTCTTTAACTTCTCCATTACTAATTCTCTTTTCTACTTTCCCCCTTTGTTTTCTTATTTTTTGTATTGCAAAATTTTCCGTATTCAGATCCCTTTACCTGTATTTCTCTTCAAATATCTTAGATGCAGCTTTTTTGTATTGATTAGTTTTGATTTCCCCTTTGCATAAATATTGCACCATATTAAATCTCTTTTTCTTTCCCATATCCATAATTCTTCTTCAGATGTCTCCCACTCCACGTTTCTCCTTACTTTGGGGACTCATTGTTCCATCATGCTGTGACATAACCTGTGTTAGAATTTCTACACTAAATCCTTCACTTCACAAGTATTTCATAACTTCCGCTTCTATTTGCTTAATTAGAAGATATGTACTTATCATAACTAGGTATATGTGTTGTCCATTTTCATTCGTCCTCACTAATGGGTCTTGCATCTGATATTGGATCCAACTTGGCCACTTTCCAAGACATACGAGCTGAGTCTTGAGTTTGTCCCTCTACCTATAATGCACCATACCTTCCTCAACTCCCCAGATCGACTTTGCTACCCTATAACTAAAACAGATTACCACAAGTATACAGAAAGAAAGTATCTAAGGCTCAAACTTGGTACCCATGGGTTCCGAATTCTTCCAAGTACTTCACAAAGGCACCAGGCCGGGGATGGATGGGAAGGACGTGAGGAGGAATGAAAATGGACAAAATAGATACCTAGTTATGGGAAGTACATAACTTCTAAATCTAATGTTGTCCTTTTCATTCCTCCTCACTAATGGGTCAGAGTCCCCAGCTATTGAAGGCTGCGTGGCCCTTAGGGAAGGATGTGCCAGAGCATGGTCAAGTCAAAGGATGCCCTGCTCCAAGAAACAATACTTGTGTTGCAATGTGAAACAAAGTTATGAGGGACAAGTCTATACCTTTCTCAGAATAAATGAATGAAATCCAGTCTGTTTTCCATATAGCTAAAGTGATTTTCTAAACTGCCTATCCTGACGGGCTTGCTGAGAAGGAAACAAACAGCTGATTGGACTTCCTATAATTCTTTGTTCTGTGGAGGTAGAAATGTAATTGTCTGTGAACATCCAAGAGATGTAGCCACCTTAGGCATGAAAGAAGGATTTGTTCTTAAGGATATCCTATCTTTGTGAAAAATGATGAAAGGAGGTTTGGCTGACAAAGCTTGAAGCTACTATATTCTCTCAGTGGAAGTAATAGCTACTAAGAAGATCATTTTCCAAGAAATAAATTTTATGTCACAAGAATCTGCTAGTTCAAAAGGCTTCTGGGTAAGGCCTTGTAGTACCACCATGAGATCCCAAGGGGGAGAAGGATATTTTATTGGAAGTCTAAGATGAAAAACTCACTTCGCAAAAGTCTTACATAATTTGGAAGAAAAAAAGGGATGAGTTTCTCTTCCTAGCATGAAAATTGGATATGGCAGCCAGTTGAAGTTTGATGATGGAGAAACTAGCTCCTTCTTGAAAAAGACTGCTAAGAAAAAGGTGAATCGACACTGTGGATGCTGAGAAAGGATCAATATTTTCCTTTGACACCCAAATAGAGAACCTCTTCCACTTGCTATTGTAGGTCTTTTTAGTGGAAGCCCTCTGAGAGGCCAGGATAATGTCAAGGATGGACAAGGCAAGGCTGGACTTTCTTAAAATTATTGAAATTTGAGAAACCATGTGGTCAGCTTGACAGCGTGAAGACTGGGAAGCTATCTTTCTGATGGGTGAGATATGAGATCCTGTATGGGATACAGAATCGAAGGCAGATTCTTAAGACCAGAGGAAGGGGAACCACACCTGACAAGGCCAGAAAGGGGCAATGAGGATTAAGGAACTCTTCGACCTGTTGGCTTTCTGTAGATCTTTTGGGATCAACAGTAAAGGGGTGTAATTATAAAGGAGACCCAGGGGCCAGTCATGGACTACAGCATTCCTCGGTGACTCCCCCTCTGGGGGGATCAAGGCAAAATACTTGTTGCACTTGAAATTCAGGAGAGAGAGCAAACAGGTTGCAACAAGGTTGGTGTCGGTGCTGAGAGGGTAGTCGGTGCCGGGTAAGTTGTCAGAGCCAAAAAGGCAATGGACGTCGAAAAATCCATCAACATCATAACAGTCTGCATTGACTGGACAGTCGGTGCCAGTAAAGACGTCTGAACTGAGAAGCCCCTCTGTACCGATACGCTAGTTGGTGCCGAAGTCACAGATGGAGCCGATGGCCCCATTACCGGAAGTCTCGGTACCAAAAGCGCTGGAGCCAAAGAAGTCAAATCTGAAGTGGAAAGCTTAGCTTTCTTGGGTCTCGGTTCGTGGGAAACCCCAGCAGGGAACAAAGGAAGAGATTTGGCCTTTATATGTTCATCACTCTTTTTCTTATGGGATCTTGGAGGGGTTGAAGCCTCCAACCCAGAAATAGCCTCTGAAAAAGGAGATTTAAGTAGCCCTTTCAATATAAATTTATTTTTTCTCTCAATCAACATCCTGTTAGTGAAACTCTTACAAATCCCACAGGGCAGGTCAATTGTTAAATGAGGCACACCCAAGCAATAGACACACAGGGAATCTGCATCTGAAGTAGGTAATTTATGGCCACAATCTGAACATCTTTTAAATCTTGGACTACCTTTTTCATCTGCCATGTTCGAAAAAAAGAAGGAAAAAACAGAAAAAATACCAGCAATGGTACAAGAATTACTCGAAGGTAAGAAGGAAAGAGGGTTTACCAATGATGGTAAAAAAGAAATTACCTCGCGGTAAAACGAGAAAAGGAATTGAAAGGATTCAAGAAAGGATAGTCGCTAAATGCGATAAGGTAAGAGAAACTATCTAATAACATTTCTGTGAGAAAAGGTTGTTTTAGAATTTAGTATGATGAAAAAAATTGTACTTAGCTCAAGAGAAGTAGCTTGACACGACCGAATGGTGATGCGGCAAACAAAATCTGAGATAACAGGGAGAGGGGAATTCTGGGTAAGAGTTTTAGCTCAAGAGTTTGTAGCTGGCATGAGCTTGGAAGATGGCCGGCTCGATTCCAAGGTTGTGCCATTACTATATTTACAATTATGTTGGCAGTGATCAACCAGATATCTTTGGTAATACTGTTCTGGCTCGTGATTTGTCTAGATAATATTGGACTGGAATACTTCAATGTGTAGCAACTTGTTTGTGTGGAATGTTGAGATGAAATAATATTGCACAGTCATCCTGGATTGGTGGTCGGGGTTGGCTGGATGTAAGTAACTGACTTTCTTGTCTTTGCTGAATTTAAACAGTCACTGTCTGGCTCTGACTAGTGTACTTTTGTGAGAAATAAAATGTACTTTTTAACTGGACACCGGTCATGCAGACAGAGTGGATATAATTGCTGTGGATTTCTTTGGCGGAAGAAGATAACTAGTTGCCTGCTGTTGTTTGCTTATTATTTTGGCATTACAGGACTAATGTGATTAGGTGAGGCAACGTGTAATATTTTAATGTGTGGCAACTGTTTGGAATAATGGTTAAATACATTATACAGTCATCCTCTTTTATCACAGTCAGATGTCTGAACTGTACATAGATGTGGTTGTAACTGCTTGGTGCAGGTCATCTAGGTGACAGTAACTGACCACCCTGTTGACATTAGCTCAGTTTAGCAGTCATATCTCAAAAAAAAGGAATAAATGCATTAGAATGCCCAGACATTGAAAACTTCAGGGGGATGATTTTGACATGAGCTTAGTAAGCACCCTTGCCCTGAACTCCATCTAGTCTAAAACAACTCCTAAGGCAAACTGTAAGAAAAAAGTAATCTGGATAGTGTGAGTAGGCCAGGATGAGATGGGCAATGGGTGATTGCCAGGGAGCCTTTTTGTCTAGAGCACCAGTTTACCTAAAGTCAGCCCTGTTCACTAAACACCTCAGCGCAGTAAGTAAAAAAATTCTTGCCTTTTCTCAAGTAGGCAGCGATCTAGTGTAGACACAAATCATCAGTACAGTTCAAGCAGAAACATATGGTTCTTATATGACATGACAGTAAACATATTAGCAGCACCTCTTTCAAGCAATAAAGCTCAAACATGCATGATTGAAGCACTTCTGCACTGATTAAGTGATGGATACTCACAGGATGCAGGGCTCAGATGCATGCAGTGCACAACAATTGTTTGGTGTGCATTTCAACCATACCTCTCAACCTGGAAACATCAAAAATCTGGACAAGGCCCATGAAAAATAGGTACAAATCTGTACGCTGATTAACATCTAATTTGCATACATAATTATGTAACCCCACCCACTCCAATGTAATTGTGGGATACCAACTTTCAAACGCAAATTGAAGAACAGACAACCAAAACATGGCACCAGAGTCCCTCTGCAGCCATTCCAGTGTCCTGTTACCTAGTTATTTTGCCCCATTTACCATAAACGCTAATGTATACATGCTGCTTTACTTCTACAATGATTTAAATTTTATTTTTACATTTTACAGCACAACAATGCAGAAACACTAAAAGACATCATCTGGTAAACAAAACAATACTGTCTCACAATGAAAATAGGCTTGACATTAAACTTTGCCCTTGAAACTCACATTCATTGAAACAGCATTGAAACCCACACCACATCCAAAGAAAATGCATCTGACCAGTGGTGGATAAAGATTACCTTTGGGCTGTTTTCAAATCATTGGCCCCTTGCACACAAAACAAGAAACATACATGTGTTCTTTTCTTTATACACCTTCCTGACTTTATTAAATTATATTCCTTGAATAATACAACACACATGTTAGAGCGCATTTTAAATTTATTGTTTGAACATTTTACCAGTAATCTGTACTGTAGTTAATGAAACAAAACACATGAACCAATGACGACAAAACTGCACAATTCAGAACATTATCATAAAAGTCTGCTTCCACACCCACACTATAAATAGAATGACAGTAGTGTAAGCCATAGGCATCTTGCACAGCGTCTCGCACTTATTTTCAATTTCATTTTTTTGGGGGGAGGGGACAAAAGGTCAAAAACCAGGGGGACACATTTTAAACATTGCTTGTATAATTTTGTAAAGTTGCTAGAATAAAATGTTGTGCTACCAATGAGTAATTCTTTTTAAGTGACATGTCCTGTGTTCTAGCATCCAAATTTGTGTTGTTCAAACAGATACTATTTGAGCTGGGAATGTCCCGATTTTTGCTGCATATTTTTGGTCTGTTCCTCATAAAATGTGTGGTTTTCTGGCAAATCAATGAGGACTGAATTCACTAAATAATAGCCTACAGTTGAGTTTTACACTTCATATATTTCAGAAAATACATGGTAACAGAAGACTTTTTGTTCTAGCTAAGTTTACAAGAGCAATAATTAAAATCTGTCCATATTTGGGGCCTCTGTCCCCATATTATTTTTGGCTTTGCCCAGATTTCTAGTGTTAACAGGTTGAGAGGCATGAAAGCGATGTATGGCAGTAATCATCCTGTATACATCATATTTCTGTCCAAAATCAACTGCAAAACTCGTTTACATAACAGGTAGGTAGTTTTGTGTTGTGTAAATCAGGTGCCACTAACACTGGATGACTTGCTTTTATCTAAAAAGTCAATCTGAAGAAAATACTGCAAGTTGTTTTTTTATCTCTTACATAAATTGTTTGCACTTTCTTAGCAAACTACACTATAGAATAGTAAGACGTGTTTATAATCAATACATGTGTTCTGTTTTCATGTAGAAACTTGAATTATCTTAGGTAAATTGCTTATTTGCAAGAGTAGCAAAACAGAACCCTATAAAATTGATCCTGTGGATTATATCACATTGTACAACTGGCAACTGCATTTATATTTCATTAATTAGTGTATTTGTAAAAGCTGTTGTACTATCTTAAAATAAAGCACATTCAAAAAAAATCTCTCAGATGACTTTTCTCTAATTTTCTAACCTAGTTATTAATTATCCCATTTTCTACACACCGGAAGCCTTAATTCAATGATCAGAAAGTGTCCTGGTTTGTATAGCAGTAAATGCACACACACTAATCCAAGTTAAATAAATACTAACAGAGTGGTCCTGTTCTATATATCAATAAAGGCACACGCACTACTTCAAGTTCAAATATGCAGCAATAATTTGATTCAAATGATTGCAATTGTGTGCGTGGCCAGAAAGAGCAGAACAATAAATGCAGCAATGCAATTCAAAGTAAACTTTAGCTAGCTGGTCTCATCTCATCCATAAATGCAGTAGTACATAATTCAACAATGGAAATGTCTCATCTATAAATGCAGCAGCACATAATTCTACAAAATGGTCCCATCTATAAGTGCAGTAGCAGTCTGTCACACACACACACATACACACCATACCATTGCTGGCATATCTCCGTTTCAGTTGCTGCCATTAATCCCTCACACACACCTTACCGTTGCTGGCATATCTCCATTTCAGTTGCTGCCATTAATCCCTCTGTTTCTGTGCTGCCATATCTCAGTTGCTGCTGCCATTAATCCACAAAGGTTGCTACTGGCTCGGCGAACTGCTCTGCACAAGCGTTTCATTGCTGCCATTAATCCATTTTGTTCGCTCCTGCCATATCTCCATTTCAATCCACAAAGGTTGCTACCGGCTCGGCGAACTGCTCTGTACAAGCGTTTTGTTGCTGCCATTCTCTCAGAAACTGTTTCAGCTTGGTGAACTGCTCTGCACAAGTGCTTCCTTCCCACCGTCTTACAACTTAAGTCAGCCAGCTGGAAATGATGATGTCAGCTCTTTGAGCTCAATTCCGACTGGCTGGTAGCCTGACGGAGCTGACGTCATTGCGCACATGATGACGTCAGCTCCGACAGCACGAAAATTTTAAAAATCAAAGAAAAATCGGAAATGAAGGGGTGCCATTCGGGAATCGTGGCACCCCTTCATTTGGACCCCAAAACTCGGTAAAAACCGAGTAATTCGGTACGGTTGGGAGGTTTGATTTCAACCCATGGGCAGCCACTGCTGTTATATCATCATCATATCCTGTGGATCATTAACACATAGGAAAATTGCACACCTCTTTGTTTATAATATCTGCAAGATGAACACATTGCAGGGCAGGTAGCAATTATAGTTCAGGAGACACTGTATCTCTGAATCACAAATGGGCATTTTATTGGTGTGCAGTGTGCAGTACCTTTTGCACACTGTAGAATACTTAATTCTCACCAGCAAATATATGTGGCAGTAGGGTTTGTGATTCTATTATCACTTTTTTTATTGTAAAGGTGCATTACAGGATGGTTGTGATGGTGTCTCGTGTTAGCATTTGTATTTTTTGTTGCCACATTTATAAAACTACCATGGGCTGCCAGCATAATACACCAGCACATATTGTCTACATTGCTCTAAGGGCATTAATTATACTACTCACTGCACATAGTAAAAAGCAGTGTGCACATCCTGCCCTTTTCCTAGCACAGCATCGCTTCTTGCCATTTATAGTGTGAATTAAAAAGCTTGCAGGGTTTCTACGTGATAGGAAAAAAAATAGAACTGTAGGCAGAAGCTTCTAGCTTAGGAAGTGATACAATACTGTATGCAAACAGAAGCTTTTCTTTTAAGTATAACAAAAACACATTACAGAAGTAGTACAATGAACTTTAAGTTAGTGTAAGTAAAGAGCAGTTGTAGATGGCAAGCAGCAGTAAAGCAGAAGAATGATTGCATAACCGAGACCTAAAGTGGCCATAGACCGTTTTCTGTGTTTTTTTACAATTAAGAGTAAATACTTGAGCTTCCTTTTTCATAAGCATTCACATAAACAAACATGGCCATTGTTTCTCTTCTAGTATACAAACTGGCAAAACAAAACAACAGAATAACACCATATGATTCAGTAAAAGTGATTAACTCAAACTCCAGTCACTGGAAAACTAATTTTAATTAATAACTGCTAACAAGTGTGGATGGCTTTTCCATAGCATTTCTTAATGAATTTATCTTATTAGATGACAATTACAGTTCTGAAAAAACAAAGACAGTGAGCAAAAAAGAGTTAGAGAACTAATTTTAAAGTTTGGTTTCTACTTAGTATTGTTAAACACACAAACCTGCAAAACTCTTCAGAAACAATATAAGCATTAAAAACTATACATTCAGAAGAGAATTTCTACGATTTGTCACTAGCTATTTGATCTATGCACAGAATATTAAACCTGGAAAAATCTTCAGTATCTTGTCATGAAGAGTAAGGAGGTGAGTTCTTTTTCATCTCTTTCTTCCTTTTCTTCAAGTTTGTATAATTTCAGAGTTACTGCTTGTGTGTATGAGTACTGTCTGTGGGCTTGAGTGCTTTCCCTAATGCCAGGGGTTACAGGAGATTGCCTCCAAAAAAAATGGGTTTGTGTTTTGCAGTCTTGACAATCGCTGTTTAGACCTCTGAGGTTTTACATGCTCAGGGTTTGAATAATCACATCCCGATTAAACAAGACACAAATGTTTACAGTAAACTCAATGAGAGGAGATGTTTTGCAAGATTTTCACATGCAATTGTTGCAGTTTCTCCTTGTACCTAACCTTGCATGCAGTTTGTTTGTGTCTTTTGGCTTTTACCGGTTAGGGGTCGCCACAGCGGAACTCCGGTCTGCTAATGATTGGCAGTAAAGTTTTACATGCTGACTTGCTGGGCCTAACGCACAACCTTCAATGAAGGAATGCCCATTCACGCATGTCGCCACACAGAAGACGCTCTAACTGAGAATCGAACGGGCAACGTCTAACTGTGAGGCGACAACGCTACCGCAGCACCACCACCGCAGTATTCCTAACCTTGCATACAGTAAGTTCAGTCAATACTACCTGTTTTTCAGTCCCTACTAATCAAGACTAAATCTGTGCAGCAATTATCTGAAGATAAGAAAACTTAAGCATATTAATTGCAATTGCAATAGATGTACTTGTTGTCCTAAAAATTAACATACTGCATGCAGCACAGATCTGTCCTATACTTTTGCAGGGCAAAGATACAAAACTATTTCTTAAATTACCACAAAAACAATGAACTGGTTAGTTGACCTTTCTCTACCTCCCATGAACCAAGGAAATGAAAATTCTTGGACAGAAAACTGCTGACTTTCCAAAAGAAAATGCTTTAACTCAGAAAATCAGTCTCTGAATTTGCTGTCTTTGCTAAAATGGTGTGTTGTTTAATTGTATGTATATAAATGGCAAGCAGCATAATGGAGCAGAGGAGAGATGTGCATGTTAGGGCAACAATATTTCCCAGTGCATCTTATGGAAAAAGTGAAACTTCTGTCACACACTTCCAAAGATGTACATGGGAATAAGTTACAGTAACTTCCAAAAGAATGCACCAGTCCATTTCAGAAATATTTACTGCATATCATTGCATGTGCTTATTAATGCGTGAATAAAGTACAATTCTGTAAATTGCACTTACCCGTAATACTAGATGTTTGAATTCCTTACTGCAGCAATAGCCTAAAAACGTGCTACTCAAAGTGTGTTCCAGAGACTGCTGCCAGTCCCCGAGCTGTTTGTTACCAGTTTCCAGAGTGTTTTTTTTTTCAATTCCTTTATTTTTTAAATACAGAAATGCATTTTATTACTTAAAGAGATAAAATAAAATATAAACATCTCATAGGCCTCCTTAGCCAGGGTTGCAGAGCTTGACAAGAGAGGTGATTGGTTAAATGCACTGACTTTTGGGAGGTCAGTGCACTTCAATCAATTTACTGATTGCTGGCCTTCTGATGTTCTTCCTTAGATCATTGTTTTAATATTCCAGTAGCTGTGGGTTATCCTGTCAAGTGTAACCTAGCATCCAGCCAAGGTACCAAAGCCAAAAAAACTTAAAAACTTCATACATCTGACATATGACCTCAACCCATTGGTGTAAGGGTACATCAGTGGATGTATGAACATGTACTCCTCAGACTATCTTGCTGCCAATCTTAACAAAAAAGCTTTGCTATCTTCAGTCTGAATACCACATCACTGTGCCACTATCATTGCCAAGGCCTGGTCAGATAAGTGCACCATTGGGTAACCTTCTTTTTCTTCATGTTATCTTTAAGATTTGTTCATGTCAACTAAGAGAAGGAAGTACAACTTTGGAATGCTGTTTCCTTGCAAAGGCCTCCACTCTCAGTGTCTGTTTTGTTTAGGGGCTGATCATGATTAAAGTAACTGTAAAATCATTTATCTGCTAAGACTCTCAGAACTAGGCTTATCTTTGAAGTCTCCTTCCTTCCTATCTTTTCCTGCCCTTCCACCTTGAAAAGGCAATATGATTTCTCCTCAGAGGAAGAGGAATTTAACTAAGATGAGGACTCAATGGGCTACTCCTCTCAAATTCTTTCTCCTGGGCAACTGGCCTCTGATGATGAAGACACATTATTACCGTATTCCCCAGTGGAAGAGATTTCCTTTGAGGAGACCATCTCCAAGATGATGCAACATGTTGAGTAAGACACTAAAATCTCAGACATGTAGAATAGATACCATTAGTGGAAATGGAGGCCCCCGAGAACTCCAAAGACTAAAGTGGAAGAAGAGATATTCTCCTAACAATACAGTCTAACATTTTACCTTCCTTATCACCAGGAAAAGGGTTGGTATGGAGCTCCAGTCTGTTGCCAGTATGAGATGCAGTGGAAATGCCACCAGAGTCTGACCTAAGGTGAGAGAAATGAAATTCATATGCCTGAGATAATTTATACAGCTTACCTGTTTTATACGGTTTGATAGCTGGGTATCAGGATGATTAGTGGCAACATTCAACACATTCTCCAGGGCTGATGATGGCAGAGAAATGAGGTGTATCAATTTTTAACATAGCATAATACCTTCTGGTCTGATTAAATTCCACAGGATGATAAAAATTTAAAATTTCCTTGGGGTGGGGGTGGGGGAAGGTTCATGGGCAGACAAGCAGAAATGCCTTAAAAGGTTCTGGTTCTTAGTTTGGCATCAACTAGAAAATCTTGTCCACTTACCCATACATGATTTTCTAGTAGTAGGTTTCTTATCCTCCTTTAATACCTATTGCATGTTCTCAGAAAACATGATTAAAATATATTAAATAAAACTCTATAATTTAGGCAGTCACTCTGTGTGACTATGTCCATTCTTTGAGGAAGCTTGCAGTAATTGCTCTTAGACATTTCTAAAATAAGTCCTACTTTGAATTCCTCACTGTGTCAGTGGCATTTTGGATTATCTGCCAAGGTAACCCAGTATTGACCGGCTTTCAAAAGCTCAGACACCCCTCCCACTCTCTTCCTGTGACAGCTGATTCAATGAGCATATCCAGAGAGGGAGGCATTTAGCTGTGACAAGAAGTAAGAGTTCAGGCTTTTTCACTTCTTCGAAGAAGGACAGGAAAGTAACTGCAGCCAGACTCATCTAGAAAGAGTAATTTTGCTCTAAATCACAATACCATATAAAAAACAAATCCAACAATTGAATCAATGAAGTTAAAACCCACTTTAACTATGCAGAATTTCAACTAAGCAGAATCTGTGGGATGACAGGTGGGTACTGCCACTGAGGCAGTGCGAAATTTGAACATAGTACAGCTGTAGTCCAGTTGTGTAAGTAAACTTACCATAACAATAGAGTGCTGCAACAGCCTTAGCTATATGGGTTATATCCTGCTAAGGATATAACAGCCAGCCAGCTTCCAAAGCTTCAGAGTATCTTCCACCCGCCCAAACTGTCATAGGTTCATAGGTTCATAGGTTCATACTAGGCTATCTGCCCAAGGGCATTTATAAGCCTAGCCCATAGTTATGTGGCTTTCGCCACCCCTTTAGTTTGAATAAAAACTATGCCTATCATTTTTCTGTGCCTCTGTCAAGCAGTGACACTGAAGTAATCCCTGGGGTATATCTGCGATCTCCCATCCATTGGTCAAGATTCCTCTTGAACAAGGCCAGCGAGGTGCTCTGCCTCACATGTACCGGGATTTTGTTCCACAGCATAGGGAGTCTCTGGGTGATGAATCTGTCCCTCCAGCACGTTCTATTTATAACCGTGTCAAGGTTTAAGTCTCCGCCCTTGTGGTTCTGAGGGATCTAGATTTTTGAGGTGAAGCATATTCATCAAATCTGGGTTTGACATGGCCTTATATGTCAGGCACAGGTCACCTCTGAGCAAGCGGTATGAGACTGAATAAAGCTGGAGTTCTTTCAGTCGGGCAGCATAAGACATATTTTTGAGACCCTTTATCCTTTTGGTGAGGAACTTTTGGGGCCTTTCAAGCTGCATCAGGTGTCTGGTCAGATACATTCGAACGGGCATTGTACTCAATCATAGGTCTAATGAGTGATGAGTACAGGGGCACGATGACCTCCCTTGATCTAGATGTGAATCCCTTCATGATCAGGTGGGCGATATAGAAGGTTTTCCTAACTACTTTAGCAACATGAGTATCAAACGAAAGACTACTGTCAACTTGGTCCCCAGATCCCTGATGACTTTTTCTGTGCTCAGTGGATTGTCACCTATATGGTAGCTAGGGGTAACCTTGTTTTTCCCGAAGGGTATGACTATGCATTTTTTGGCGTTTAACTTCAGGCCATGGCTCTGGCACCAGTTATCCGTTTCTGTGAGGCCCTTCTGGAGGATATCTGTGTCAGATGTGTTTTCGACTATGGCGCCCAGTTTGCAGTCATCTGCAAACTTTGTCAGCCATAACCCTCCTGTGTTTGCTTGTACTTCAGAAAAGTAGATGCCGAACAAGAGTGGACCCAGGACTGAACCCTGTGGGACACCACTTGTGACAGGCTTTGAGTCTGACATGGCTCCAGCAACTCTGACCCTGTGGGTTCTGTCGCTTAGCCAGTTTGCAACCCATCTTGTGATGTATGGGTTTACATTCAAGCTGATGAGTTTTTCGATGATACCTGAGTGGGGTATTGTGTCGAAGGCCTTTGCCAGGTCGAGGTAGGCTGTATGGACTGCCTTTCCCTCATCAATGGCCTTGGTGACTGTCTCAAAAAGTCAACCAAGTTTAAGAGGCAGGATCTGCCTTTGACAAAGCCAAACTGGGTTGGATCCAAAGTCTGCAAGTTCCCTATGTCTTTATTTATGAGTTCCATTATGATCCTCTCCATGGCTTTGCAGATAAGGCTTGTCAAGCTAATGGGGCAGTAATTTCCAGGGTCTGTGGAGGCACCGCCCTTATGAAGTGGGACCACAGTCGCCGTGCGCCACTCCTTGGGTGCGTATCCTGAGGTGAGGCTAAGATTAAACAGCTGTCCTAACTGTGGGTTTAATTCCTTGTTGAGTTCATGAAGCACACAGCCGGGGACACCATCCGGTCCCATGGATGCTGTGGTTTTGCCTTAGTGAGGGCAGTTCTCACCTGGGCGTTGGAGATGTTTGGGGGCTACAATCCTCTGGAATAGATATCTCTCCTTTTGGGGAGGGTAGAAGTTTGCACTGAACCTGTCAGCCAGTATGTTAGCAATGTGTGTAGGTTCAGTAATTTTCACATCATTTTGAACTAATTCTGAGCATATCTGGGAGTTTCCTCCTAGGTTTCTAACATAGCTAAAGAAGGCCTTATGATTGTCTTTAGAGTCCTTGGCGATTTTTCTCTCAAAATTTGCCGTTGATGATTTTATGAGAGCTCTTAGTTTTTTACTTATAATGATCAAAGGTGTCTTACCTTTCAAGGATTTTGCTCTCTCTTGTAGTAGCTTCCTCCTTTTGTTGTAGAGCTTGTTTATGACTGGGGTCCACCAGACTGGACGCTTGCCTTTGGTACAGAGAGTCTTAGTTTTGTTTGGGATTGCCTGATCCATGCAGTCCTGTAGGTGCTGGTAGAAGGCATTTGTAAGTGATTCAGCGGTTTGAGTAATGTTTACCACTGGCTCAGGGGCCTTAAAGGAGACCACACTAGTTTTTAGAAGTGTGAAATCGGCTTTTGAGAAGTTTTTCACTGTGGTCTTTTTTGTTTCAGGTGGGGGCAGGATGAGGACCTCCAGCGAGATTAGTTTATGATCTGATCTCACCAGTGAGGGGTATACTTCCGGTGTTGAACATTTTGATCCCATGTTCGTGATGATGAGATCAAGTATGTTTTCACCTCTTGTGGGGATGGTGACTAGTTGTTCCATGGCATTTGAGTTTATGAACTCCAGGAATCTTTGGGTTAGAGTGTTCGGGCTTGAGTAGTGTTCCCAGTCTATATTAGGGTAGTTGAAGTCACCTAGTATGATGGTGTTTGGAGATACATTTATCCCCTCCAATGTTTTCAGGAAGGCCATGTGAGGTTTCTGAGTTTGAGAGGGTGGCCTGTAACATTCTACAAATTGCAGAGCAGTCTTGCCTATGGTTAATTGCACCTGGATGGTCTCCGATGCATCGTGCGTTGCCACCAACCTTGAGGTGTGGGTGTCCTTTATGAATATGGACACCCCCCCTCCTTTCTTGGTGTTGTCCAGATTTTGGGGCCGGAACGTATGATATGAGGTGAAACCTGTTAGAGCTGGGGTGCTCTCAGGAGCCTTGAACCAGGTTTCTGTCACAGCACAGACATCGATGTTCTCCATATTGAGAAGGGCCTCGAGTGCGTGCATCTTGAGATTGAGACTTCTGGCATTGAGCAGCATTACCCTTAGTTTTTTTCCTTTTTGGTATTCTAGGGTGGTAGGTTTAGAATTTGAGCCTTGCCTAAAAAAGGCACTATGGGGGTGGCAAGAGCCTTTGCCAATATCCGGAAGCCCAGGGGTGACAGGTGCAAGCCGTCCCTTGCGAAGCAGCGTGGCTTGTCCAGCATGTCATCCCAGGGAGATAGACATTGGATCCCCTTTGAATGACACCAGAATTTAAGCCAATTATTAAAGCTGATCATCTTATCACTGTATTGTGGCATCATTCTAGGTGAAGGTAGGATACTGCTCAAGGTCAGGGTCATACCTGCCTGGGCTACATAATCAGAGAGCTCCTCGACGTCCCTTTTCATGTAGTCCAAGGAGGTACGTCTCAGGTCGTTGACACCAGCGTGGACAATGACTGAGTCGTACTTGTACCTGCTGTTGAGAGACCTGAGTGCTTGCGTTATGTGGCGGATTCTAGCGCCCGACAGGCAGCTTACTGTGACCTTCTCCTTACTCAGTCTGGTGAGCGGACGTCAGTGTGTCTGACTATGGAATCACCAATGACAAGTGTGTCTGGCATTTTGTTTGGCCTTAAGGGCTGTGACTGTTTGACACTCTGACTGTGTGGTCTATGTGTTGCATGTGTTGGGTCGTGAGGTGGTAGTTGTTTGGGTGTCTGCTTTGGTGGCCTCTGCTGTTTTGGTAAATTTTTGATCAGAGCCTCCAGTATGTCTTTGTGTGAGTATGTGTATGATTTGAAGTTGTGATGGTACCATGTGTGACTGGGTATGTATTGTGTGTGGTTGCCTTCTCCTCCTGTCTGGTCTTGCCAGTCCTATGTTGAGAGAGCTCAGCCTCCAGTTTGGCCGTATAGTTGCATCTCTCGCATGTATTTGTGTTTTGTGGGAGAAGGAGAGGATTGTCTGTGTACATGAGGCAATTGTAACATTGCCTCAATATTCCCAGGTTCACCAGTTGAGCTGGAGAGGACACTAGCAACTGATCCCTCGACATACTAGAAGTAGTAGATAAAGAACTTTCAAAGGACTCGGGGAAGTGGGTTTTAGGCTGGTGGGGTACTTTCTATAATAAGAGTGCTTTATCAAGGTGCAAGTACTGTAGGAGTAAGTGCTAGGCTTTACAGATAGAGAATAGTCTACTTGGGAATCAAGTAGAGATGAACTTTTCAGTTATAGGATATGCTGGTTAGATCAGCAGTACAGTTTAGCGTGTTTTATAGCAGGGGCTGAAGGGAGCTAGGAATTGGCCCAAAACGACCAATGGACTACTAGTTTCTGGCTGAAACTTCACCAAATTGGACAAAAGGCCGCTCAGTGCTTCCCACTCCCACTGGTAAGCAAAGAAACTTCCCTCCTTCCTAATAAGGCAATGGATCAGTAACAGGAACTAAAAACAAAGCCCAGGGATCAGCAACTCTGAAACTGGACTACTCTAGTTCAGTAAAGTGGGAAAACAAGAGATTTTTTGTTTTATTACAGAGATAAGGAAAAAACAGACAGTAAATGCTATAAATGCTGTAAATCGGCTAGCGCACTTTAGTGTGTAGCCTACAGAAACAATTTGCAACAATTAGTAACTTAAAGTGCAATAAACAGTGTAAAATGCAGAAATCACTTAAAGTAGCAGTAAAACAGGCGAAATGCAGTCGCTAGCTTAATAACAGTGGGAAAGCCACAAAAAATACTTATATCTGGTAGAAAGTCACTCTTTTAGCTCTCTGCTGCTTGGATCACTCTGCAGGCCACCACGAGGATCTGTGCAGAGTTGGTACAAGCTGGAAAACGCGTGTTTAGCGTGTTTTCTAGCAGGGGGCTGAAAGGAGCTAGGAATTGGTCCAAAACGACCAATAGACTACTAGTTTCTGGCTGAAACTTCACCAATTCGGACAAAAAGGCTGCTCAGTGCTTCCCACTCCCACTGGTAAGCAAAGAAACTTCCCTCCATCCTAATAAGGCAATGGATCAGTAACAGGAACTAAAAACAAAGCCCAGGGATCAGCAACTCTGAAACTGGACTACTCTAGTTCAGTAAGGTGGGAAAACAAGAGAATTTTTTTTTTTTTTTTTTACAGAGACAAGGAAAAAAAAGACAGTAAATGCTATAAATGCTTTTAAGTGGCTAGCACACTTGAGTGTGTTAGCCTACAGGTAAAATTAAGCAACAAATAACTTGAGTGCAAAACAGTTAATCAACACAAAAACAGTTTAAATAGAATGCAGAGCTGTATAAACAGGCTAAGATGCAGTCGCTAAGCAGTAAATATTCAAAAAGCCAGAAAAAAATACTTAAATCAGTTATAGCAAATACAGTTATAACAAATGCTCTGAAATATACTGTATATTTCCAATATGTTTGAGAAGGACAGTCAGAACACAAGAAGGTTCAGGCGAAAAAGAAAAAAAAAGTTTTGTTTTACTTTTTGAAAAGGTAAAAAGGAGGAACAGAAGGCCTTATCAAATGTTCTCTCTGTGTTAAGAAGAATGAGCTAATGACACTAGACTGGGAGGTGTGTCACAGTAGGGGCGGGCAACTGCAAAGCCACCAAGTATGAGCAAGACACCAACAGGGAGGGAGGGTGGGACAAAATAGCCTAAGACAACAAGCTATTTTTTTTTTTTTTTTTTTTTTTTTTTTACAAGAACACAAAAGAACCAGCCCCCACTAGCCAAGAGATAATTACACAGAGTAAATGTTTCAGTTTATACAATAGCCTAAGACAACAAGCTATGAAAGTTTTTAAAACAGATAAAGATTTCTGAAGATTCTGAATAGACAAAGTGCTTTATATATATTAAATTATAAAAACAGTAATCTGTTAAAATAATCAAAAGATACTTATATTTTGTAGCTCAGTTGCGGTCAAACAACTTCTCCAGCCTGCACCAAAGACCAGAACAACAACTTTTTTTTTTTTTTTTTTTTTACAAGAACACAAAAGAACCAGCCCCCACTAGCCAAGAGATAATTACACAGAGTAAATGTTTCAGTTTATACAATAGCCTAAGACAACAAGCTATGAAAGTTTTTTTTAAACAGATAAAGATTTCTGAAGATTCTGAATAGACAAAGTGCTTTATATATAGTAAATTATAAAAACAGTAATCTGTTAAAATAATCAAAAGATACTTATATTTTGTAGCTCAGTTGCGGTCAAACAACTTCTCCAGCCTGCACCAAAGACCAGACAGCTTGATTCCTACAGAAGGTTTTTTGAGGAGTCAAAAAATGTACACTCACTGCAGACAGGTTCCTACCATCTTGCTCACACCTGGACAGTGTGTCTTTTTCTTTTCGGCCAAACAAATAACTTCCATCAAATGATGCATTAACAAAGGATGACTTGAAGGACTCCACAAAATCACACAAATGTATCCAGGCATGTCTCCTAATGGAAATGCATGAATCCACCACCCTTGAAGTGGGTTCAGCTGTATGTGAAATGATCCTCATGGATGAATTTGCAATGGACTTTAGGGTACCCAACTGTGAGGTTCATCGGTTCACAGGTTCATAGGTTGGTACTAGGCTATCGGCCTGAGGGCCTATACAAGCCTAGCCAAAACAATTCCCCAGATATTTCTTCCCACAATATTTACTTTCCTGGACCCCTTTCTAGCAGGGCGACTGAAGTGATCCCTGGGGTGAATTTCCTAACTCCCATCCAATTGTCAAGGTTCCTTTTGAAGAGGGTCAAGGAGGCACTCTGCTTGACATGTATGGGGAGTCTATTCCAGAGTATGGGGAGTCTCTGGGTCAGGAACCTATCCCTCCAGCATGTTTTGTTCATTGTAATGACAAGGTTTAGATCCTTGGAGCATGTGGCTCTGAGGGATTGGGATTTCTTTAAGTGGAGCATGTCCAACAGCTCAGGGTTTGACATGGCCTTGTATGTTAAGCAGAGATCGCCTCTGAGTAGACGATATGCCACAGAGTATAGCTGGAGTTTTTTAGATGGTCAGCATAGGGCATCTGCTTTAGGCCTGTGATTCTTTTAGTGAGGTATTTCTGCGGTCTTTCCAGCTGTTGCAGATGTCTTGTGAGGTACATACCAAATGGGGCGTTGTTCTCTATAATGGGTCTAATGAGGGATGAGTACAGTGGGACAATGACCTCCTTTTTCTGGATGAAAAGCCCTTAGTGATGAGGTGTGCCACATAGAAGGATTTCCTGACTGTTGTGGTGAAGTGGTTATCAAAGGTGAGACCACTGTCCACCTGTGTCCCTAAGTCTCTCATCACACTTTCAGTGTTTAGTGTACTGTCACCTATGTGGTAATACATGGGTACATGTTTTTTCCTAGAGGGGATAACTATACATTTCTTGGCATTAAGCTTGAGCCCATGGCTCTGGCACCAAGCATCTGTTTCTGTAAGGCCCTTTTGTAGAATATCCACATAATTTGGGGATTCAATAATGGCTCCCAGTTTGCAGTCATCTGCAAACTTTGTTAGCCAGAGTCCCTTAGTGTTGGCCTGTACTTCAGAGAAGTAGATGACAAACAAGAGCGGTCCTAGGACTGAACCCTGAGGTACTCCACTTGTGACTTGTCTGGAGCTGGATTTGGAGTCGGCTTCTTTTACAGTTTGGGTTCTGTCAGTAAGCCAGTTGGCAACCCATCGAGTGACGTAGGAAAACAGAAGTCTATGCTTCAGCACTTACTGCACTACAGTGGGGGAAAAGAGCATATACCGTTTTATTTGCCCAGCAGTACTTACATTTGTGAGTGTTTTGAAATTCAGGAAAAAGAGTTTTCAGTGAATCAAAGTAGACCCATATAGACACACACACACACACACATATATATATATATATATATATATATATATATATATATATATATATATATATATATATGGGTCTACCTGAGATGGTCGACAGGCCACATGATCGACACTCATTTGGTCGACAGTTCATTTGGTCGACAAGCAGATTTCCCCCCTTCCCAATGTTGTGCGACCCTGGAGTTGATATATATATATATATATATATATAGTTAGGGGGGGTGGGGGGGCACAGTCCCCCACATTGGGGGGTGTGGGGGGTGAAGCCCCCCACATAAAATGCTTGTCGACCAAATGGACTGTCGACCAAATGAGTGTCGATCATATGGCCTGTCGACCATGTGAAGTAGACCCATATATATATATATATATATATATATATATATATATATATATATGGATTCACTTCATAACACTGAAACTTCAAAATACTGAAAATGACAAAACTTCATAATACTGAAGACCAAAATACTGAAAGCTCAAAATACTGAATACTCAAAACACTGAAACTCAAAATACTGAAAGCACATATTATGCGTAAACTCAGCTTAAACAATATAAATCATAGCAATTTCTACCAAATATGGGGCAAGCCCCTGCATTCACACCCTGCTAATTATATATCTACTCCAAGATTGCACTTAACTACACTATGTGCAATCTTGGAGTTGATATATTTAATTAGCAGGGGGTGCAGGGGGGCTTGCCCCCTGCATATATTTGGTAGAAATTGTTATGATTTATGTTGTTTAAAGTGGGTTTACGCATAATATGTGTTTTCAGTATTTTGAGTTTCAGTATTTTGAGTTTTCAAGATTTTGAAGTTTCAGTATTTTGGTTTCAGTGTTTTGAGTTTCAGTATTTTGATATTTCAATGTTATGAAGTGAATCCATATATGGATTCACTTCATAACACTGAAAACTCAAAACACTGAAAATGAGAAAACTTCATAATATAGAAGACCAAAACACTGAAACTTCAAAACACTGAAAACTCAAAACACTGAAACTCAAAACACTGAAAACACATATCATACATATACTGGGTTTAAACAACATAAATCATAGCACTTTCCACCAAGTGTAAGCAGGGGGGCAAGCCCCCCTGCATGTGCCCCCACACACCCCCTGCTACTTAAATATATCAACTCCAAGATTGCACTTAGTGTAGTGAAGTGCAATCTTGGAGTTGATATACATATATATATATATATATATATATATATATATATATATATATATATATATATAAGTAGTAGGAGGTGTGGGGGGCGCAGCCCCCTACATGGGGGTGCAAGGGGGCTTTCCCCCCTGCTTACACTTGGTGGAAAGTGCTATGATTTATGTTGTTTAAACTCAGTATATGTATGATATGTGTTTTCAGTGTTTTGAGTTTCAGTGTTTTGAGCTTTCAGTGTTATGAAGTGAATCCGTATATATTTATATTTATATATGTATATATATATATATATATATAGAGAGAGAGAGAGCAATACACACACACACACACACACACAGATACACACACACACACACACACACACACACACACACACACACACATACACACACACACACACACACACACACACACACATACACAGATGTAGATATACGTATATGCATTTATATATATGTGTGTGTATATATATATATATATATATATATATATATATATATATATATATATATATATACACACACACACACACTATATATATATATATATATATATATATATATATATATATATATATATATATATTTTTTTTTTTTTTATTTATTGCATTTGTTTACTGGGAAAGTCCACTGGGCCTTGGAGAGCCCATTTTCAGTGGAGGCCCAGGGAGAAAAGCTCTGCATACAAATTAATACAGAACATATGGTTTCAGTTACATAAATGTTTAGAAGCCTGTATAGAATAATAATAGGAAGATTTTAAGATAACACAGTATAGTGTGTACATATCAGCATTAGCAGGATAACAACAATAAGTAGTTAAGAAAAGGATTGATGAGGAGAATAGCAGTACAAAAGATGGGGAGGAATAGGTACAGAAGTGGTAGTAAGGTAGGTATAGATAGAGAGGCTGGGTATAAAGGATTTGGAAGGTAACAGGGGTAGGCACATCTGGGATAGTTACAGAGCTGGTTGGTTCGAAAGAGGAGGAATGCATGGATGAAAAAGAAGTTGGAGAAGAGAGCAGAGGGCTACAGTTGGGATAGTAAAGTCTGGAGAGAGTTATTTTTGGCATGGGCAAAGCCAGCAAGAGGAGAGATGTTTGAGAGACCTTTTAAATAGGGAAGGGCTACTGATGCAGGCTATAGAGGATGGGAGGGAGTTCCAGAGTTTGGAAACAGTAAAGGAGTAGAGCATTTGGCCGGCTGTTAGTTGAAGTTTGTCTACTTTGAGCAGGGTTTTATTTTCTGATCTAAGGGGTCTATTTGGCCAGTACAAGGTCAGCAGAGAGAAGAAAGAGGGGCATGATGTGGGCTTGTATACTAATTTATGTGCTGTAGTTAAGTGTAGGAAGTTTAGGTAGAGTGGTAGTTCTAGCCAGTTTAGATGCTGTAAAGAGAAGAAGTGGTGTGTTGAGAATCTAGCATTTGTTGCAAATCTGGCGACCTTATTGTAGCATGTATCTAGTCTGGTTTTGAGGGATGAGTGGATATTTGTAAGGACAGGGGCACCATATAGCAGGGATGGAAGTAGAAAGGCTGAGGCTAGTGCCTTTTTTGCACTATGGTTAAGGTAATATTTGTGCCAGTAGAGTGTGCCTAGTTTATGTGTTTTTTGATATTGTTGAGAATGTGGAGGTCAAATGTGAGGTTTTCGTCAATGATGACTCCTAGCAGTTTGGTGTTAGAGACTGTTTTGATTGTGGTATTATTCAGGGAGCAGATAGAAAATGCAGTCCTATATGGTGGGGGGGGGGGGGGGTTGGGAGTGAATAGAATCAGTTTTGTCTTGTTTGGGTTGAGAGCAAGGTGATTGTTTGACATCTAGTTTTCAGTGGAGGTAAAGGCTTGTTGGGTTAGCAGTTTTAGTTCAGAAGGGGTATTAGCAGAGCAGATGATTGTAGAGTCATTTGCATATTGGATCAAAGTGCTATGAGCGAGGGAGCTATGGAAGTCATTTATAAATATATTAAATAGCAGGGGGGCCAGTATGGAACCTTGGGGTACACCTACTGTGATGTTGAGGAAGTGAGAACAGGATTGTTGCCACTTTGTTGATTGATATATGTCAGAGAGATAGTTTGAGAATCGGTTTAGGGTTGAAGGGGGGACACCTAGATTGTTGAGTTTAGAGAGCAGAAGGGGATGAGATATGTTGTTGAAGGCTTTTGAAAGGTCGAGAAAAAGAGTGGAGACAATTTGATTGGTATCACGTGCTCTATTTACAGTATCCAAAAAGGAAATGAGGGCTGTGTTTGTGCTATGGCCTGGCCTAAAGTCATGTTGGGTTGGGGAGAAAAGTTGGTTATTAACTAAGTGGTTAAGAAGTTGAGTATGCACACATTTCTCTAATATTTTAGAAATGGGAGAGAGGATAGTGATGGGCTGGAAGTTGGAGATATCTGAATTTTTGACACCTTTATGGAGAGGAAGAATGTATGCTTTCTTGCAGATATGTGGGATATAGGACTCTTGAATGGATCTCTTAATAAGTATACTAATGGGGTAGGCGATTGGGCTTGCAGATAGTTTTAGGAATTCTGAGGGTAGGTTATCAGGAGCGTTTGTGCAAGGTTTTAGTTTTGGAAGGAGTTTCATTATGGTGCATGTGGGAACAGGTGAGAATGAAAAATTGGGTAGAGAGGAGAGACCTAAATTGGTAGGGGGTTGTATTGGTGGGTTAGTGTTTGAAGAAGGAAAGGTGGTGATCAACTTAGCTATGGTTTCAATGAAGTATGAGTTAAAGAGAGAGGCTATCTCAGAGGGTGTTTTATCAGGGTGTTGGCAAGGATTAGTGTTAGAACCGGGGTGAATTAGGGAATTGATTGCACCTCAGAATTTCTGAGGGTTTAGTCTGTGCTGATCCTGAAGTCTATGGAAGTAATCTTTTGTTTTAGTGACCTGTTTTTTTGGCCTGATTACATATTTGTTTATATAGAGCAAGGTCAGCTGGGTTCTTATGCTTTAGCCAGGCTTTCCAAGCCTTGTCTCTAGTAGACATGGTTTGCTTGGTTGATTTGGTAAGCCATGTGGCATGATTAGACTTAACTCTTTTTAGTCGGGGAGGGGCTACCCTGTCTAGGATGTTGAGAAATGTTGAATTGAAGGATTCTACTGCCTCATCGAGGGGGATGGTGCTTAAAGGTACCCAGTTGGTCTGTTGTAAAAATTCATTTAGGGTTTCTGGTGAGAAGTGGGATAGGTCTCTGGTTTGTTTTAGTTGATGGTTGTTTGTAGGTGAGGTAGTTTTACATATAGTGAAAGCTG